>NW_027314934.1:0-137371 GCF_023375885.2 Dermacentor andersoni | reverse complement strand
ACACACGCGAGACAGATACTTCCATCCCCGCGTCTACCAAAAGATGCATGTGCATGCTTAAAACGCGTTTTCGCACAAATCCGTGCGCGGGTGCTAAAAAGAGCAGCATCGGCATGCTTAGCACGTCGTTTGGTAGAAATCCACGTGCGCGTTCTGCCGAAAGCACCATTTGCATGCTCATCTTGTGGTTTTGCAGAAAACTTCATCCGCGTCTACCAAAAGATGCATGTGCATGCTTAAAACGCGTTTTCGCACAAATCCGTGCGCGGGTGCTAAAAAGAGCAGCATCGGCATGCTTAGCACGTCGTTTGGTAGAAATCCACGTGCGCGTTCTGCCAAAAGCACCATTTGCATGCACATCTTGAGGTTTTGCAGAAAACTTCATCCGCGTCTACCAAAAGATGCATGTGCATGCTTAAAACGCGTTTTCGCACAAATCCGTGCGCGGGTGCTAAAAAGAGCAGCATCGGCATGCTTAGCACGTCGTTTGGTAGAAATCCACGTGCGCGCTCTGCCAAAAGCACCATTTGCATGCACATCTTGTGGTTTTGCAGAAAACTTCATCCGCGTCTATCAAAAGATGCATGTGCATGCTTAAAACGCGTTTTCGCACAAATCCGTGCGCGGGTGCTAAAAAGAGCAGCATCGGCATGCTTAGCACGTCGTTTGGTAGAAATCCACGTGCGCGTTCTGCCAAAAGCACCATTTGCATGCACATCTTGTGGTTTTGCAGAAAACTTCATCCGCGTCTACCAAAAGATGCATGTGCATGCTTAAAACGCGTTTTCGCACAAATCCGTGCGCGGGTGCTAAAAAGAGCAGCATCGGCATGCTTAGCACGTCGTTTGGTAGAAATCCACGTGCGCGTTCTGCCGAAAGCACCATTTGCATGCACATCTTGTGGTTTTGCAGAAAACTTCATCCGCGTCTACCAAAAGATGCATGTGCATGCTTAAAACGCGTTTTCGCACAAATCCGTGCGCGGGTGCTAAAAAGAGCAGCATCGGCATGCTTAGCACGTCGTTTGGTAGAAATCCACGTGCGCGTTCTGCCAAAAGCACCATTTGCATGCACATCTTGTGGTTTTGCAGAAAACTTCATCCGCGTCTACCAAAAGATGCATGTGCATGCTTAAAACGCGTTTTCGCACAAATCCGTGCGCGGGTGCTAAAAAGAGCAGCATCGGCATGCTTAGCACGTCGTTTGGTAGAAATCCACGTGCGCGTTCTGCCAAAAGCACCATTTGCATGCACATCTTGTGGTTTTGCAGAAAACTTCATGCGCGTCTACCAAAAGATGCATGTGCATGCTTAAAACGCGTTTTCGCACAAATCCGTGCGCGGGTGCTAAAAAGAGCAGCATCGGCATGCTTAGCACATCGTTTGGTAGAAATCTACGTGCGCGTTCTGCCGAAAGCACCATTTGCATGCACATCTTGTGGTTTTGCAGAAAACTTCATCCGCGTCTACCAAAAGATGCATGTGCATGCTTAAAACGCGTTTTCGCACAAATCCGTGCGCGGGTGCTAAAAAGAGCAGCATCGGCATGCTTAGCACGTCGTTTGGTAGAAATCCACGTGCGCATTCTGCCAAAAGCACCATTTCCATGCACATCTTGTGGTTTTGTAGAAAACTTCATCCGCGTCTACCAAAAGATGCATGTGCATGCTTAAAACGCGTTTTCGCACCAATCCGTGCGCGGGTGCTAAAAAGAGCAGCATCGGCATGCTTAGCACGTCGTTTGGTAGAAATCCACGTGCGCGTTCTGCCAAAAGCACCATTTGCATGCACATCTTGTGGTTTTGCAGAAAACTTCATCCGCGTCTACCAAAAGATGCATGTGCATGCTTAAAACGCGTTTTCGCACAAATCTGTGCGCGGGTGCTAAAAAGAGCAGCATCGGCATGCTTAGCACATCGTTTCGTAGAAATCCACGTGCGCGTTCTGCCAAAAGCACCATTTGCATGCACATCTTGTGGTTTTGCAGAAAACTTCATCCGCGTCTACCAAAAGATGCATGTGCATGCTTAAAACGCGTTTTCGCACAAATCCGTGCGCGGGTGCTAAAAAGAGCAGCATCGGCATGCTTAGCACGTCGTTTGGTAGAAATCCATGTGCGCGTTCTGCCGAAAGCACCATTTGCATGCACATCTTGTGGTTTTGCAGAAAACTTCATCCGCGTCTACCAAAAGATGCATGTGCATGCTTAAAACGCGTTTTCGCACAAATCCGTGCGCGGGTGCTAAAAAGAGCAGCATCGGCATGCTTAGCACGTCGTTTGGTAGAAATCCACGTGCGCGTTCTGCCAAAAGCATCATTTGCATGCACATCTTGTGGTTTTGCAGAAAACTTCATCCGCGTCTACCAAAAGATGCATGTGCATGCTTAAAACGCGTTTTCGCACAAATCCGTGCGCGGGTGCTAAAAAGAGCAGCATCGGCATGCTTAGCACGTCGTTTGGTAGAAACCCACGTGCGCGTTCTGCCAAAAGCACCATTTGCATGCACATATTGTGGTTTTGCAGAAAACTTCATCCGCGTCTACCAAAAGATGCATGTGCATGCTTAAAACGCGTTTTCGCACAAATCCGTGCGCGGGTGCTAAAAAGAGCAGCATCGGCATGCTTAGCACGTCGTTTGGTAGAAATCCACGTGCGCGTTCTGCCAAAAGCACCATTTGCATGCACATCTTGTGGTTTTGCAGAAAACTTCATCCGCGTCTACCAAAAGATGCATGTGCATGCTTAAAACGCGTTTTCGCACAAATCCGTGCGCGGGTGCTAAAAAGAGCAGCATCGGCATGCTTAGCACGTCGTTTGGTAGAAATCCACGTGCGCGTTCTGCCAAAAGCACCATTTGCATGCACATCTTGAGGTTTTGCAGAAAACTTCATCCGCGTCTACCAAAAGATGCATGTGCATGCTTAAAACGCGTTTTCGCACAAATCCGTGCGCGGGTGCTAAAAAGAGCAGCATCGGCATGCTTAGCACGTCGTTTGGTAGAAATCCACGTGCGCGCTCTGCCAAAAGCACCATTTGCATGCACATCTTGTGGTTTTGCAGAAAACTTCATCCGCGTCTATCAAAAGATGCATGTGCATGCTTAAAACGCGTTTTCGCACAAATCCGTGCGCGGGTGCTAAAAAGAGCAGCATCGGCATGCTTAGCACGTCGTTTGGTAGAAATCCACGTGCGCGTTCTGCCAAAAGCACCATTTGCATGCACATCTTGTGGTTTTGCAGAAAACTTCATCCGCGTCTACCAAAAGATGCATGTGCATGCTTAAAACGCGTTTTCGCACAAATCCGTGCGCGGGTGCTAAAAAGAGCAGCATCGGCATGCTTAGCACGTCGTTTGGTAGAAATCCACGTGCGCGTTCTGCCGAAAGCACCATTTGCATGCACATCTTGTGGTTTTGCAGAAAACTTCATCCGCGTCTACCAAAAGATGCATGTGCATGCTTAAAACGCGTTTTCGCACAAATCCGTGCGCGGGTGCTAAAAAGAGCAGCATCGGCATGCTTAGCACGTCGTTTGGTAGAAATCCACGTGCGCGTTCTGCCAAAAGCACCATTTGCATGCACATCTTGTGGTTTTGCAGAAAACTTCATCCGCGTCTACCAAAAGATGCATGTGCATGCTTAAAACGCGTTTTCGCACAAATCCGTGCGCGGGTGCTAAAAAGAGCAGCATCGGCTTGCTTAGCACGTCGTTTGGTAGAAATCCACGTGCGCGTTCTGCCAAAAGCACCATTTGCATGCACATCTTGTGGTTTTGCAGAAAACTTCATCCGCGTCTACCAAAAGATGCATGTGCATGCTTAAAACGCGTTTTCGCACAAATCCGTGCGCGGGTGCTAAAAAGAGCAGCATCGGCATGCTTAGCACGTCGTTTGGTAGAAATCCACGTGCGCGTTCTGCCAAAAGCACCATTTGCATGCACATCTTGTGGTTTTGCAGAAAACTTCATCCGCGTCTACCAAAAGATGCATGTGCATGCTTAAAACGCGTTTTCGCACCAATCCGTGCGCGGGTGCTAAAAAGAGCAGCATCGGCGTGCTTAGCACGTCGTTTGGTAGAAATCCACGTGCGCGTTCTGCCAAAAGCACCATTTGCATGCACATCTTGTGGTTTTGCAGAAAACTTCATCCGCGTCTACCAAAAGATGCATGTGCATGCTTAAAACGCGTTTTCGCACAAATCCGTGCGCGGGTGCTAAAAAGAGCAGCATCGGCATGCTTAGCACATCGTTTCGTAGAAATCCACGTGCGCGTTCTGCCAAAAGCACCATTTGCATGCACATCTTGTGGTTTTGCAGAAAACTTCATCCGCGTCTACCAAAAGATGCATGTGCATGCTTAAAACGCGTTTTCGCACAAATCCGTGCGCGGGTGCTAAAAAGAGCAGCATCGGCATGCTTAGCACGTCGTTTGGTGGAAATCCACGCGCGCGTTCTGCCAAAAGCACCATTTGCATGCACATCTTGTGGTTTTGCAGAAAACTTCATCCGCGTCTACCTAAAGATGCATGTGCATGCTTAAAACGCGTTTTCGCACAAATCCGTGCGCGGGTGCTAAAAAGAGCAGCATCGGCATGCTTAGCACGTCGTTTGGTAGAAATCCACGTGCGCGTTCTGCCAAAAGCACCATTTGCATGCACATCTTGTGGTTTTGCAGAAAACTTCATCCGCGTCTACCAAAAGATGCATGTGCATGCTTAAAACGCGTATTCGCACAAATCCGTGCGCGGGTGCTAAAAAGAGCAGCATCGGCATGCTTAGCACGTCGTTTGGTAGAAATCCACGTGCGCGTTCTGCCAAAAGCACCATTTGCATGCACATCTTGTGGTTTTGCAGAAAACTTCATCCGCGTCTACCAAAAGATGCATGTGCATGCTTAAAACGCGTTTTCGCACCAATCCGTGCGCGGGTGCTAAAAAGAGCAGCATCGGCATGCTTAGCACGTCGTTTGGTAGAAATCCACGTGCGCGTTCTGCCAAAAGCACCATTTGCATGCACATCTTGTGGTTTTGCAGAAAACTTCAACCGCGTCTACCAAAAGATGCATGTGCATGCTTAAAACGCGTTTTCGCACAAATCCGTGCGCGGGTGCTAAAAAGAGCAGCATCGGCATGCTTAGCACGTCGTTTGGTAGAAATCCACGTGCGCGTTCTGCCAAAAGCACCATTTGCATGCACTACTTGTGGTTTTGCAGAAAACTTCATCCGCGTCTACCAAAAGATGCATGTGCATGCTTAAAACGCGTTTTCGCACAAATCCGTGCGCGGGTGCTAAAAAGAGCAGCATCGGCATGCTTAGCACGTCGTTTGGTAGAAATCCACGTGCGCGTTCTGCCGAAAGCACCATTTGCATGCACATCTTGTGGTTTTGCAGAAAACTTCATCCGCGTCTACCAAAAGATGCATGTGCATGCTTAAAACGCGTTTTCGCACAAATCCGTGCGCGGGTGCTAAAAAGAGCAGCATCGGCATGCTTAGCACGTCGTTTGGTAGAAATCCACGTGCGCGTTCTGCCAAAAGCACCATTTGCATGCACATCTTGTGGTTTTGCAGAAAACTTCATCCGCGTCTACCAAAAGATGCATGTGCATGCTTAAAACGCGTTTTCGCACCAATCCGTGCGCGGGTGCTAAAAAGAGCAGCATCAGCATGCTTAGCACGTCGTTTGGTAGAAATCCACGTGCGCGTTCTGCCAAAAGCACCATTTGCATGCACATCTTGTGGTTTTGCAGAAAACTTCATCCGCGTCTACCAAAAGATGCATGTGCATGCTTAAAACGCGTTTTCGCACAAATCCGTGCGCGGGTGCTAAAAAGAGCAGCATCGGCATGCTTAGCACGTCGTTTGGTAGAAATCCACGTGCGCGTTCTGCCGAAAGCACCATTTGCATGCTCATCTTGTGGTTTTGCAGAAAACTTCATCCGCGTCTACCAAAAGATGCATGTGCATGCTTAAAACGCGTTTTCGCACAAATCCGTGCGCGGGTGCTAAAAAGAGCAGCATCGGCATGCTTAGCACGTCGTTTGGTAGAAATCCACGTGCGCGTTCTGCCAAAAGCACCATTTGCATGCACATCTTGTGGTTTTGCAGAAAACTTCATCCGCGTCTACCAAAAGATGCATGTGCATGCTTAAAACTCGTTTTCGCACCAATCCGTGCGCGGGTGCTAAAAAGAGCAGCATCGGCATGCTTAGCACGTCGTTTGGTAGAAATCCACGTGCGCGTTCTGCCAAAAGCACCATTTGCATGCACATCTTGTGGTTTTGCAGAAAACTTCATCCGCGTCTACCAAAAGATGCATGTGCATGCTTAAAACGCGTTTTCGCACAAATCCGTGCGCGGGTGCTAAAAAGAGCAGCATCGGCATGCTTAGCAAGTCGTTTGGTAGAAATCCACGTGCGCGTTCTGCCAAAAGCACCATTTGCATGCACATATTGTGGTTTTGCAGAAAACTTCATCCGCGTCTACCAAAAGATGCATGTGCATGCTTAAAACGCGTTTTCGCACAAATCCGTGCGCGGGTGCTAAAAAGAGCAGCATCGGCATGCTTAGCACGTCGTTTGGTAGAAATCCACGTGCGCGTTCTGCCAAAAGCACCATTTGCATGCACATGTTGTGGTTTTGCAGAAAACTTCATCCGCGTCTACCAAAAGATGCATGTGCATGCTTAAAACGCGTTTTCGCACAAATCCGTGCGCGGGTGCTAAAAAGAGCAGCATCGGCATGCTTAGCACGTCGTTTGGTAGAAATCCACGTGCGCGTTCTGCCAAAAGCACCATTTGCATGCACATCTTGTGGTTTTGCAGAAAACTTCATCCGCGTCTACCAAAAGATGCATGTGCATGCTTAAAACGCGTTTTCGCACAAATCCGTGCGCGGGTGCTAAAAAAAGCAGCATCGGCATGCTTAGTGTTCTGTATCGGCCAGGCGGTCTGATAAGATTGTACCGAGAATGACGTGTGCCTGACCGGCATGCAGCGTTATCTATAAAAGTACGCTGCTGCCTTGAATGAAGAGCTTTTTGCGTTGCTGCCACCGAAGCGTCTGTCTGCTGCTTAGAATAGAACATCTGGCGACGAAGATGGGATCCGGCGCGCAGCAAACCACCGCCGGCCAGCAGCAGTCACGAGGCTGAACCGCCTACGGTGCAAGGCGACACGGAGCCCTTGCAGCCACGACTTCATCGACTGGAGCAGCGCAAGAACGTCAAGAAGCAAGGCGTCACGGAGCCCTTGCATGGACTTCAGCGGCTGGCTGGAGCAAGCGAACAAGAACCGACACTACGGACAAGGCACATCAAGGAAAACTGCTGGGCAGATAAGTGAAATTTGCTCATTATGGCAGAACCCGGACGTGGTCCGAAGCTCGGCAGAATGACAGAATATGACCAAAAAATCGAAAACATACGCTCGTATTTTGAACGCTTCGAGAACTACGTAGACATAAATGATGTCCCTGCAGACAAGAAACTCAAGTTGTTTCTGAACGTACTCGGCGCGCAAGCGTATGAAGGGCTAAAGAAGATAACTGTTCCTCATTTGCCTTCTCAGAAGACTTTTGAGGAAAATAAACAGCTTCTGGAAGCTCATTTCAGCCCTGCTCACTCAATTATCGCAGAGCGCTGTAAATTTAATCGCCGAATGCAGCAAGAAAATGAAAGTGTCAAGGATTTCATCACTGAACTGAAGCATCTCGCAAGAGATTGCAATTACGGCACGTTCTTAAATGATGCCTTAAGGGACAGACTAGTGGCCGGTTTGCGTGACGAAGAGACGCAACGGGCTCTTTTCGCACAGGCTGACTTGACGTTCGAACTGGCGTGCAAAACAGCGCTAGAAAAAGAGCTAGCTGCGCAGCAGGCTAAGCAAATGCATGAGTATGACACAAAACCCTGTAGCGTCAGCGTCATTCAAGTTGAACGTCACCGTGATAAGCAAAAGAATTCGACGACGGTTGCATGGTCGAAAGAGAAGCGAGAGGGAGAGCAACGAAGTGCGTGCAGGCATTGCGGAAAGCGTCATGCGGGAGAAAAATGTTGGTATCGGAACCACACCTGCAGAAATTGTAAGAAAAAAGGGCATTTGCAAGCCGTTTGCAAAAGAGGAGAAAAAGCTGTCAGATATGTTGACACCACGGACGACGAATCTGAAGATTTGAATTGTCACACTGTGTTCTACTCGGGCAAAAGTTCAAGGGGCTACAGCGTCGACCTAAACATTGAAGGGAAGACTGTTTTGCTGATAATTGACACCGGTGCAGCGGTCACGATCGTACCAGAGCAGTTGTATAAGCAGTATTTCCCGCATGTCAGATGTGTGGAATCAAAGGTGTCGTTGCGCACCTACACAGGAGAAAAGCTAAAGGTACTTGGAACAGCAAACGTATTAGTCAAACAGGAAGGAAGCGAGATCTCTTTGCCCATAGTGGTAGTGCAGGGAAACGGAACGCCAATGCCCGTTCTCATGGGAAGGGACTGGCTGGAAAAACTGCAGATAAACTGGAAAGCAGTATACAGTCTGTCCACGGATAAGACACCGGAGCAGAGGGTAGAAGCTTTACGGAAGAAGTATCCCGAGGTTTTCAAGAGCACCCCGGGTGTCGTCAAAAACTTCGAAGCTCGCATCTTTGTTAAGGAAGGGGCTCAACCAGTATTCTCAAAAGCACGGCCAATACCGTTTGCTATCAAAGACGAAGTAGCGAAGGAGTTGGAAAAGCTCGAGCAAGCCGGAATACTAAAGAGGGTCACGAAAAGTGACTGGGCAACGCCTCTGGTGGTGGTCGCGAAGAAAGGCGGCACAGGATTAAGGTTATGCGGTGACTACAAGGTCACGGTTAATCCTGTTCTAAAAACAGAGCATTACCCATTGCCATTGCCGGAAGATTTGTACTCCATGCTCGCGGGAGGCAAAATCTTTTGCGTCTTGGATCTATCGCAAGCCTATCAACAAGTGCCGCTCGCTGAGGAAAGCAAAGCGCTGCTAACGGTGAACACTCATCTCGGATTATTTCAGTATCAGCGCCTTCCATTTGGTATCTCTAGCGCACCCGCTATCTTTCAGTCTTTAATGGACGAAGTTTTAAAAGGGATTCCAAAAGTGGGTTGCTATATCGACGACGTCATCGTCGTAGGCGACAACATAGACGACTGTCAAGAAACGGTGGAAAAGGTGCTTCAACGACTGTCACAGCATCATATTACCCTAAAACAACAGAAGTGTGAATTTTTCAAACCATCCGTTGTTTATCTGGGACACAAAGTGACATCAGATGGCATTTTTCCAACCGCAACAAAGATAAAGGCAATCACGGAAGCACCTCAGCCAAGCAACGTAACTGAACTGCGAGCCTTCTTGGGCCTGCTGAATTTCTATGCAAAATTCATCAAAGATTTAGCTACAGTAGCTGCACCAATGTATGACTTGCTCAAAAAGGACACGACTTGGGTGTGGACGGACGCATGCTCAAGATCATTCGCGGAAGCCAAGCAGCGCCTCATCGACAGTCAAGTATTGACTTTTTACGACGTGAAAAAGCCAATCGGTTTAAGCTGCGACGCGTCGGCCTACGGTCTTGGGGCCGTAATTTTTCACGTCATGCCCGATGGCTCAGAAAGACCCATCGCATTTGCCTCCAGAACATTAAGTGCAGCGGAGCGCAACTACGCGCAAGGCGAGAAGGAAGCCCTGGCCCTAATTTTTGGTCTAAGCAGGTTTCATAGATACTTATACGGGCGCAAATTCACGCTGTATACAGACCACCAACCGCTGTTGGGGATCTTGGCATCGGATAAACCAATTCCTTCTTTGTCCGCAGCCAGGATTCAGCGTTGGGCTATCACCTTAGCAGCTTATCAGTACACACTGCGCTACAGAAACGGCAAAAACATGGAAGTTGCCGACGCACTTTCAAGGCTTCCACTTTTGGTCAAGCATAAAGACGACACTGAAGAATGTCTTGCAGTGTTTGAGGCAACGCCTCTCACAGCGAGCCAAGTTGCTGCTGCGACTAAAAGGGACCGCTTTCTTTCCAAAGTCGTGCAGTTCACCTTATCTGGCTGGCCCGCGCACTACGATGATAAATTTCAGCCCTTTTACGTTCGTCGAAACGAACTATCTTACGAGCAAGGCTGTGTCACGTGGGGTCAGCGAGTGATCATTCCGGACGAACTTAAAGAAGCAGTATTAACATTGCTGCATGAAGAGCACCCTAGAATGCAAAGAATGAAAATGCTTGCTAGGTCATTTGTTTGGTGGCCATCGATTGACAAGAACATTGAAGACACTGTCCGTCGATGTACAGTGTGCCAAACGACCATGCCTGCGAAGGCACCAGGGCCATTGCATCCATGGACTTATCCAACCCGTGTTTGGCAGAGAGTTCATGTTGATTTCGCCATGAAGGATGGTTACAACTTGTTCCTTCTAGTAGACTCTTACTCAAAGTGGATAGAAGCAAAATGCCTCCGCACTACGACTTCAAAAACAATCGACTGTCTCAAGGAGATATTTGCAGCGTATGCCTACCCGGAGGAACTGATCAGCGACAACGCACCTCAGTTTACTGCGCAGGAGTTCGCCGATTTCACCTCTTCTCACGGGATTCGACACACACGTACGCCACCGTACCATGCTTCATCGAACGGGGCAGCAGAAAGGCTAGTCCAAACGACAAAAGCCACTCTACTCAAGCAAGTGCTTCATGATAACCTAACAGGTCAAAACAGAACTCTGCATCAACGGCTTAACGACTTCTTGCTTGCTTACAGGAACACCCCGAATTCCGTAACAGGAAGAACGCCGGCTGAGCTGTTCCTGAAACGACAACCTCGAGTGAAGCTTTCACTCCTAAAGCCAAGTTTTGTGCAGGATATGCGCAGCCGTCAAGACAGAGACACCACCCATCGCAACGAGGGCCGAGGAAGGGACCCGCAGATGGAAGCCGGTGACACAGTTCTCGTCAAGACTACGAGAGGGGAAACCCTGTCATGGGAGGAAGCTGTCGTGGTACAACGCGTTAGCGACTCTACTTTTGTAGTCAAAGTCGGTGACCATTTTCGTTTTGTACATGTCGACCACTTGAGACCCAGCTGGATTACGGGATCAAAGACTTCATTCCATCCGGACGTCGCAAAAGAAGCGCATCCTGAGTCCACTCCAAGTACCCGTATTCAACGAGATTTTCTACCAACACCCTCCGAAGAAAATACGCCTGCAGACTCCATGATTGGTGGTCCTACTGCGGACCAGCTTGAGGATGTTCGCTTAGATGACTCCACTTCAACTAAGGAACCGGCATCGCAGCCTGAGGCAAGACACTCAGCAGCGCAGCCTGCCAGTATCACCCCATCAACCATGGCATCACCTGAAGAGGTCCATCTGCGAAGAAGTAATCGCACAAGGCGTCCTCCTGATCGCTATCAAGCCTCCAACTTTGAGCGCGGAAAGAAACGCGTGTAGCTTTAATTAAGGAGGAAGGAATGTTTTGTATCGGCCAGGCGGTCTGATAAGATTGTACCGAGAATGACGTGTGCCTGACCGGCATGCAGCGTTATCTATAAAAGTACGCTGCTGCCTTGAATAAAGAGCTTTTTGCGTTGCTGCCACCGAAGCGTCTGTCTGCTGCTTAGAATAGAACACTTAGCACGTCGTTTGGTAGAAATCCACGTGCGCGCTCTGCCAAAAGCACCATTTGCATGCACATCTTGTGGTTTTGCAGAAAACTTCATCCGCGTCTACCAAAAGATGCATGTGCATGCATAAAACGCGTTTTCGCACAAATCCGTGCGCGGGTGCTAAAAAGAGCAGCATCGGCATGCTTAGCACGTCGTTTGGTAGAAATCCACGTGCGCGTTCTGCCAAAAGCACCATTTGCATGCACATCTTGTGGTTTTGCAGAAAACTTCATCCGCGTCTACCAAAAGATGCATGTGCATGCTTAAAACGCGTTTTCGCACAAATCCGTGCGCGGGTGCTAAAAAGAGCAGCATCGGCATGCTTAGCACGTCGTTTGGTAGAAACCCACGTGCGCGTTCTGCCGAAAGCACCATTTGCATGCACATCTTGTGGTTTTGCAGAAAACTTCATCCGGGTCTACCAAAAGATGCATGTGCATGCTTAAAACGCGTTTTCGCACAAATCCGTGCGCGGGTGCTAAAAAGAGCAGCATCGGCATGCTTAGCACGTCGTTTGGTAGAAATCCACGTGCGCGTTCTGCCAAAAGCACCATTTGCATGCACATCTTGTGGTTTTGCAGAAAACTTCATCCGCGTCTACCAAAAGATGCATGTGCATGCTTAAAACGCGTTTTCGCACAAATCCGTGCGCGGGTGCTAAAAAGAGCAGCATCGGCATGCTTAGCACGTCGTTTGGTAGAAATCCACGCGCGCGTTCTGCCAAAAGCACCATTTGCATGCACATCTTGTGGTTTTGCAGAAAACTTCATCCGCGTCTACCTAAAGATGCATGTGCATGCTTAAAACGCGTTTTCGCACAAATCCGTGCGCGGGTGCTAAAAAGAGCAGCATCGGCATGCTTAGCACGTCGTTTGGTAGAAATCCACGTGCGCGTTCTGCCAAAAGCACCATTTGCATGCACATCTTGTGGTTTTGCAGAAAACTTCATCCGCGTCTACCAAAAGATGCATGTGCATGCTTAAAACGCGTTTTCGCACAAATCCGTGCGCGGGTGCTAAAAAGAGCAGCATCGGCATGCTTAGCACGTCGTTTGGTAAAAATCCACGTGCGCGTTCTGCCAAAAGCACCATTTGCATGCACATCTTGTGGTTTTGCAGAAAGCTTCATCCGCGTCTACCAAAAGATGCATGTGCATGCTTAAAACGCGTTTTCGCACAAATCCGTGCGCAGGTGCTAAAAAGAGCAGCATCGGCATGCTTAGCACGTCGTTTGGTAGAAATCCACGTGCGCGCTCTGCCAAAAGCACCATTTGCATGCACATCTTGTGGTTTTGCAGAAAACATCATCCGCGTCTACCAAAAGATGCATGTGCATGCTTAAAACGCGTTTTCGCACAAATCCGTGCGCGGGTGCTAAAAAGAGCAGCATGGGCATGCTTATCACGTCGTTTGGTAGAAATCAACGTTCGCGTTCTGCCAAAAGCACCATTTGCATGCAAATCTTGTGGTTTTGCAGAAAACTTCATCCGCGTCTACCAAAAGATGCATGTGCATGCTTAAAACGAGTTTTCGCACAAATCCGTGCGCGGGTGCTAGAAAGAGCAGCATCGGCATGCTTAGCACGTCGTTTGGTAGAAATCCACGTGCGCGTTCTGCCAAAAGCACCATTTGCATGCACATCTTGTGGTTTTGCAGAAAATTTCATCCGCGTCTACCAAAAGATGCATGTGCATGCTTAAAACGCGTTTTCGCACAAATCCGTGCGCGGGTGCTAAAAAGAGCAGCATCGGCATGCTTAGCACGTCGTTTGGTAGAATTCCACGTGCGCGTTCTGCCGAAAGCACTATTTGCATGCACATCTTGTGGTTTTGCAGAAAACTTCATCCGCGTCTACCAAAAGATGCATGTGCATGCTTAAAACGCGTTTTCGCACAAATCCGTGCGCGGGTGCTAAAAAGAGCAGCATCGGCATGCTTAGCACGTCGTGTGGTAGAAATCCACGTGCGCGTTCTGCCAAAAGCACCATTTGCATGCACATCTTGTGGTTTTGCAGAAAACTTCATCCGTGTCTACCAAAGATGCATGTGCATGCTTAAAACGCGTTTTCGCACCAATCCGTGCGCGGGTGCTAAAAAGAGCAGCATCGGCATGCTTAGCACGTCGTTTGGTAGAAATCCACGTGCGCGTTCTGCCAAAAGCACCGTTTGCATGCACATATTGTGGTTTTGCAGAAAACTTTATCCGCGTCTACCAAAAGATGCATGTGCATGCTTAAAACGCGTTTTCGCACAAATCCGTGCGCGGGTGCTAAAAGGAGCAGCATCGGCATGCTTAGCACGTCGTTTGGTAGAAATCCACGTGCCGTTCTGCCAAAAGCACCATTTGCATGCACATCTTGTGGTTTTGCAGAAAACTTCATCCGCGTCTACCAAAAGATGCATGTGCATGCTTAAAACGCGTTTTCGCACAAATCCGTGCGCGGGTGCTAAAAAGAGCAGCATCGGCATGCTTAGCACGTCGTTTGGTAGAAATCCACGTGCGCGTTCTGCCAAAAGCACCATTTGCATGCACATATTGTGGTTTTGTAGAAAACTTCATCCGCGTCTACCAAAAGATGCATGTGCATGCTTAAAACGCGTTTTCGCACAAATCCGTGCGCGGGTGCTAAAAAGAGCAGCATCGGCATGCTTAGCCCGTCGTTTGGTAGAAATCCACGTGCGCGTTCTGCCAAAAGCACCATTTGCATGCACATATTGTGGTTTTGCAGAAAACTTCATCCGCGTCTACCAAAAGATGCATGTGCATGCTTAAAACGCGTTTTCGCACAAATCCGTGCGCGGGTGCTAAAAAGAGCAGCATCGGCATGCTTAGCACGTCGTTTGGTAGAAATCCACGTGCGCGTTCTGCCAAAAGCACCATTTGCATGCACATCTTGTGGTTTTGCAGAAAACTTCATCCGCGTCTACCAAAAGATGCATGTGCATGCTTAAAACGCGTTTTCGCACAAATCCGTGCGCGGGTGCTAAAAAGAGCAGCATCGGCATGCTTAGCACGTCGTTTGGTAGAAATCCACGTGCGCGTTCTGCCAAAAGCACCATTTGCATGCACATCTTGTGGTTTTGCAGAAAACTTCATCCGCGTCTACCAAAAGATGCATGTGCATGCTTAAAACGCGTTTTCGCACAAATCCGTGCGCGGGTGCTAAAAAGAGCAGCATCGGCATGCTTAGCACGTCGTTTGGTAGAAATTCACGTGCGCGTTCTGCCAAAAGCACCATTTGCATGCACATCTTGTGGTTTTGCAGAAAACTTCATCCGCGTGTACCAAAAGATGCATGTGCATGCTTAAAACGCGTTTTCGCACAAATCCGTGCGCGAGTGCTAAAAAGAGCAGCATCGGCATGCTTAGCACGTCGTTTGGTAGAAATCCACGTGCGCGTTCTGCCAAAAGCACCATTTGCATGCACATCTTGTGGTTTTGCAGAAAACTTCATCCGCGTCTACCAAAAGATGCATGTGCATGCTTAAAACGCGTTTTCGCACAAATCCGTGCGCGGGTGCTAAAAAGAGCAGCATCGGCATGCTTAGCACGTCGTTTGGTAGAAATCCACGTGCGCGTTCTGCCAAAAGCACCATTTGCATGCACATCTTGTGGTTTTGCAGAAAACTTCATCCGCGTCTACCAAAAGATGCATGTGCATGCTTAAAACGCGTTTTCGCACAAATCCGTGCGCGGGTGCTAAAAAGAGCAGCATCGGCATGCTTAGCACGTCGTTTGGTAGAAATTCACGTGCGCGTTCTGCCAAAAGCACCATTTGCATGCACATCTTGTGGTTTTGCAGAAAACTTCATCCGCGTCTACCAAAAGATGCATGTGCATGCTCAAAACGCGTTTTCGCACAAATCCGTGCGCGGGTGCTAAAAAGAGCAGCATCGGCATGCTTAGCACGTCGTTTGGTAGAAATCCACGTGCGCGTTCTGCCAAAAGCACCATTTGCATGCACATCGTGTGCTTTTGCAGAAAACTTCATCCGCGTCTACCAAAAGATGCATGTGCATGCTTAAAACGCGTTTTCGCACAAATCCGTGCGCGGGTGCTAAAAAGAGCAGCATCGGCATGCTTAGCACGTCGTTTGGTAGAAATCCACGTGCGCGTTCTGCCAAAAGCACCATTTGCATGCACATCTTGTGGTTTTGCAGAAAACTTCATCCGCGTGTACCAAAAGATGCATGTGCATGCTTAAAACGCGTTTTCGCACAAATCCGTGCGCGAGTGCTAAAAAGAGCAGCATCGGCATGCTTAGCACGTCGTTTGGTAGAAATCCACGTGCGCGTTCTGCCAAAAGCACCATTTGCATGCACATCTTGTGGTTTTGCAGAAAACTTCATCCGCGTCTACCAAAAGATGCATGTGCATGCTTAAAACGCGTTTTCGCACAAATCCGTGCGCGGGTGCTAAAAAGAGCAGCATCGGCATGCTTAGCACGTCGTTTGGTAGAAATCCACGTGCGCGTTCTGCCAAAAGCACCATTTGCATGCACATCTTGTGGTTTTGCAGAAAACTTCATCCGCGTCTACCAAAAGATGCCTGTGCATGCTTAAAACGCGTTTTCGCACAAATCCGTGCGCGGGTGCTAAAAAGAGCAGCATCGGCATGCTTAGCACGTCGTTTGGTAGAAATTCACGTGCGCGTTCTGCCAAAAGCACCATTTGCATGCACATCTTGTGGTTTTGCAGAAAACTTCATCCGCGTCTACCAAAAGATGCATGTGCATGCTCAAAACGCGTTTTCGCACAAATCCGTGCGCGGGTGCTAAAAAGAGCAGCATCGGCATGCTTAGCACGTCGTTTGGTAGAAATCCACGTGCGCGTTCTGCCAAAAGCACCATTTGCATGCACATCGTGTGCTTTTGCAGAAAACTTCATCCGCGTCTACCAAAAGATGCATGTGCATGCTTAAAACGCGTTTTCGCACAAATCCGTGCGCGGGTGCTAAAAAGAGCAGCATCGGCATGCTTAGCACGTCGTTTGGTAGAAATCCACGTGCGCGTTCTGCCAAAAGCACCATTTGCATGCACATATTGTGGTTTTGCAGAAAACTTCATCCGCGTCTACCAAAAGATGCATGTGCATGCTTAAAATGCGTTTTCGCACAAATCCGTGCGCGGGTGCTAAAAAGAGCAGCATCGGCATGCTTAGCACGTCGTTTGGTAGAAATCCACGTGCGCGTTCTGCCAAAAGCACCATTTGCATGCACATCTTGTGGTTTTGCAGAAAACTTCATCCGCGTCTACCAAAAGATGCATGTGCATGCTTAAAACGCGTTTTCGCACAAATCCGTGCGCGGGTGCTAAAAAGAGCAGCATCGGCATGCTTAGCACGTCGTTTGGTAGAAATCCACGTGCGCGTTCTGCCAAAAGCACCATTTGCATGCACATCTTGTGGTTTTGCAGAAAGCTTCATCCGCGTCTACCTAAATATGCATGTGCATGCTTAAAACGCGTTTTCGCACAAATCCGTGCGCGGGTGCTAAAAAGAGCAGCATCGGCATGCTTAGCACGTCGTTTGGTAGAAATCCACGTGCGCGCTCTGCCAAAAGCACCATTTGCATGCACATCTTGTGGTTTTGCAGAAAACTTCATCCGCGTCTACCAAAAGATGCATGTGCATGCTTAAAACGCGTTTTCGCACAAATCCGTGCGCGGGTGCTAAAAAGAGCAGCATCGGCATGCTTATCACGTCGTTTGGTAGAAATCCACGTGCGCGTTCTGCCAAAAGCACCATTTGCATGCAAATCTCGTGGTTTTGCAGAAAACTTCATCCGCGTCTACCAAAAGATGCACGTGCATGCTTAAAACGCGTTTTCGCACAAATCCGTGCGAGGGTGCTAGAAAGAGCAGCATCGGCATGCTTAGCACGTCGTTTGGTAGAAATCCACGTGCGCGTTCTGCCAAAAGCACCATTTGCATGCACATCTTGTGGTTTTGCAGAAAATTTCATCCGCGTCTACCAAAAGATGCATGTGCATGCTTAAAACGCGTTTTCGCACAAATCCGTGCGCGGGTGCTAAAAAGAGCAGCATCGGCATGCTTAGCACGTCGTGTGGTAGAAATCCACGTGCGCGATCTGCCAAAAGCACCATTTGCATGCACATCTTGTGGTTTTGCAGAAAACTTCATCCGTGTCTACCAAAGATGCATGTGCATGCTTAAAACGCGTTTTCGCACCAATCCGTGCGCGGGTGCTAAAAAGAGCAGCATCGGCATGCTTAGCACGTCGTTTGGTAGAAATCCACGTGCGCGTTCTGCCAAAAGCACCGTTTGCATGCACATATTGTGGTTTTGCAGAAAACTTTATCCGCGTCTACCAAAAGATGCATGTGCATGCTTAAAACGCGTTTTCGCACAAATCCGTGCGCGGGTGCTAAAAGGAGCAGTAGGGCATGCTTAGCACGTCGTTTGGTAGAAATCCACGTGCCGTTCTGCAAAAAGCACCATTTGCATGCACATCTTGTGGTTTTGCAGAAAACTTCATCCGCGTCTACCAAAAGATGCATGTGCATGCTTAAAACGCGTTTTCGCACAAATCCGTGCGCGGGTGCTAAAAAGAGCAGCATCGGCATGCTTAGCACGTCGTTTGGTAGAAATCCACGTGCGCGTTCTGCCAAAAGCACCATTTGCATGCACATATTGTGGTTTTGTAGAAAACTTCATCCGCGTCTACCAAAAGATGCATGTGCATGCTTAAAACGCGTTTTCGCACAAATCCGTGCGCGGGTGCTAAAAAGAGCAGCATCGGCATGCTTAGCCCGTCGTTTGGTAGAAATCCACGTGCGCGTTCTGCCAAAAGCACCATTTGCATGCACATATTGTGGTTTTGCAGAAAACTTCATCCGCGTCTACCAAAAGATGCATGTGCATGCTTAAAACGCGTTTTCGCACAAATCCGTGCGCGGGTGCTAAAAAGAGCAGCATCGGCATGCTTAGCACGTCGTTTGGTAGAAATCCACGTGCGCGTTCTGCCAAAAGCACCATTTGCATGCACATCTTGTGGTTTTGCAGAAAACTTCATCCGCGTCTACCAAAAGATGCATGTGCATGCTTAAAACGCGTTTTCGCACAAATCCGTGCGCGGGTGCTAAAAAGAGCAGCATCGGCATGCTTAGCACGTCGTTTGGTAGAAATCCACGTGCGCGTTCTGCCAAAAGCACCATTTGCATGCACATCTTGTGGTTTTGCAGAAAACTTCATCCGCGTCTACCAAAAGATGCATGTGCATGCTTAAAACGCGTTTTCGCACAAATCCGTGCGCGGGTGCTAAAAAGAGCAGCATCGGCATGCTTAGCACGTCGTTTGGTAGAAATTCACGTGCGCGTTCTGCCAAAAGCACCATTTGCATGCACATCTTGTGGTTTTGCAGAAAACTTCATCCGCGTGTACCAAAAGATGCATGTGCATGCTTAAAACGCGTTTTCGCACAAATCCGTGCGCGAGTGCTAAAAAGAGCAGCATCGGCATGCTTAGCACGTCGTTTGGTAGAAATCCACGTGCGCGTTCTGCCAAAAGCACCATTTGCATGCACATCTTGTGGTTTTGCAGAAAACTTCATCCGCGTCTACCAAAAGATGCATGTGCATGCTTAAAACGCGTTTTCGCACAAATCCGTGCGCGGGTGCTAAAAAGAGCAGCATCGGCATGCTTAGCACGTCGTTTGGTAGAAATCCACGTGCGCGTTCTGCCAAAAGCACCATTTGCATGCACATCTTGTGGTTTTGCAGAAAACTTCATCCGCGTCTACCAAAAGATGCATGTGCATGCTTAAAACGCGTTTTCGCACAAATCCGTGCGCGGGTGCTAAAAAGAGCAGCATCGGCATGCTTAGCACGTCGTTTGGTAGAAATTCACGTGCGCGTTCTGCCAAAAGCACCATTTGCATGCACATCTTGTGGTTTTGCAGAAAACTTCATCCGCGTCTACCAAAAGATGCATGTGCATGCTCAAAACGCGTTTTCGCACAAATCCGTGCGCGGGTGCTAAAAAGAGCAGCATCGGCATGCTTAGCACGTCGTTTGGTAGAAATCCACGTGCGCGTTCTGCCAAAAGCACCATTTGCATGCACATCGTGTGCTTTTGCAGAAAACTTCATCCGCGTCTACCAAAAGATGCATGTGCATGCTTAAAACGCGTTTTCGCACAAATCCGTGCGCGGGTGCTAAAAAGAGCAGCATCGGCATGCTTAGCACGTCGTTTGGTAGAAATCCACGTGCGCGTTCTGCCAAAAGCACCATTTGCATGCACATCTTGTGGTTTTGCAGAAAACTTCATCCGCGTGTACCAAAAGATGCATGTGCATGCTTAAAACGCGTTTTCGCACAAATCCGTGCGCGAGTGCTAAAAAGAGCAGCATCGGCATGCTTAGCACGTCGTTTGGTAGAAATCCACGTGCGCGTTCTGCCAAAAGCACCATTTGCATGCACATCTTGTGGTTTTGCAGAAAACTTCATCCGCGTCTACCAAAAGATGCATGTGCATGCTTAAAACGCGTTTTCGCACAAATCCGTGCGCGGGTGCTAAAAAGAGCAGCATCGGCATGCTTAGCACGTCGTTTGGTAGAAATCCACGTGCGCGTTCTGCCAAAAGCACCATTTGCATGCACATCTTGTGGTTTTGCAGAAAACTTCATCCGCGTCTACCAAAAGATGCATGTGCATGCTTAAAACGCGTTTTCGCACAAATCCGTGCGCGGGTGCTAAAAAGAGCAGCATCGGCATGCTTAGCACGTCGTTTGGTAGAAATTCACGTGCGCGTTCTGCCAAAAGCACCATTTGCATGCACATCTTGTGGTTTTGCAGAAAACTTCATCCGCGTCTACCAAAAGATGCATGTGCATGCTCAAAACGCGTTTTCGCACAAATCCGTGCGCGGGTGCTAAAAAGAGCAGCATCGGCATGCTTAGCACGTCGTTTGGTAGAAATCCACGTGCGCGTTCTGCCAAAAGCACCATTTGCATGCACATCGTGTGCTTTTGCAGAAAACTTCATCCGCGTCTACCAAAAGATGCATGTGCATGCTTAAAACGCGTTTTCGCACAAATCCGTGCGCGGGTGCTAAAAAGAGCAGCATCGGCATGCTTAGCACGTCGTTTGGTAGAAATCCACGTGCGCGTTCTGCCAAAAGCACCATTTGCATGCACATCTTGTGGTTTTGCAGAAAACTTCATCCGCGTCTACCAAAAGATGCATGTGCATGCTTAAAACGCGTTTTCGCACAAATCCGTGCGCGGGTGCTAAAAAGAGCAGCATCGGCATGCTTAGCACGTCGTTTGGTAGAAATTCACGTGCGCGTTCTGCCAAAAGCACCATTTGCATGCACATCTTGTGGTTTTGCAGAAAACTTCATCCGCGTCTACCAAAAGATGCATGTGCATGCTCAAAACGCGTTTTCGCACAAATCCGTGCGCGGGTGCTAAAAAGAGCAGCATCGGCATGCTTAGCACGTCGTTTGGTAGAAATCCACGTGCGCGTTCTGCCAAAAGCACCATTTGCATGCACATATTGTGGTTTTGCAGAAAACTTCATCCGCGTCTACCAAAAGATGCATGTGCATGCTTAAAACGCGTTTTCGCACAAATCCGTGCGCGGGTGCTAAAAAGAGCAGCATCGGCATGCTTAGCACGTCGTTTGGTAGAAATCCACGTGCGCGTTCTGCCAAAAGCACCATTTGCATGCACATCTTGTGGTTTTGCAGAAAACTTCATCCGCGTCTACCAAAAGATGCATGTGCATGCTTAAAACGCGTTTTCGCACAAATCCGTGCGCGGGTGCTAAAAAGAGCAGCATCGGCATGCTTAGCACGTCGTTTGGTAGAAATCCACGTGCGCGTTCTGCCAAAAGCACCATTTGCATGCACATCTTGTGGTTTTGCAGAAAGCTTCATCCGCGTCTACCTAAATATGCATGTGCATGCTTAAAACGCGTTTTCGCACAAATCCGTGCGCGGGTGCTAAAAAGAGCAGCATCGGCATGCTTAGCACGTCGTTTGGTAGAAATCCACGTGCGCGCTCTGCCAAAAGCACCATTTGCATGCACATCTTGTGGTTTTGCAGAAAACTTCATCCGCGTCTACCAAAAGATGCATGTGCATGCTTAAAACGCGTTTTCGCACAAATCCGTGCGCGGGTGCTAAAAAGAGCAGCATCGGCATGCTTATCACGTCGTTTGGTAGAAATCCACGTGCGCGCTCTGCCAAAAGCACCATTTGCATGCACATCTTGTGGTTTTGCAGAAAACTTCATCCGCGTCTACCAAAAGATGCACGTGCATGCTTAAAACGCGTTTTCGCACAAATCCGTGCGAGGGTGCTAGAAAGAGCAGCATCGGCATGCTTAGCACGTCGTTTGGTAGAAATCCACGTGCGCGTTCTGCCAAAAGCACCATTTGCATGCACATCTTGTGGTTTTGCAGAAAATTTCATCCGCGTCTACCAAAAGATGCATGTGCATGCTTAAAACGCGTTTTCGCACAAATCCGTGCGCGGGTGCTAAAAAGAGCAGCATCGGCATGCTTAGCACGTCGTTTGGTAGAAATCCACGTGCGCGTTCTGCCGAAAGCACTATTTGCATGCACATCTTGTGGTTTTGCAGAAAACTTCATCCGCGTCTACCAAAAGATGCATGTGCATGCTTAAAACGCGTTTTCGCACAAATCCGTGCGCGGGTGCTAAAAAGAGCAGCATCGGCATGCTTAGCACGTCGTTTGGTAGGAATCCACGTGCGCGTTCTGCCAAAAGCACCATTTGCATGCACATCTTGTGGTTTTGCAGAAAACTTCATCCGCGTCTACCAAAAGATGCATGTGCATGCTTAAAACGCGTTTTCGCACCAATCCGTGCGCGGGTGCTAAAAAGAGCAGCATCGGCATGCTTAGCACGTCGTTTGGTAGAAATCCACGTGCGCGTTCTGCCAAAAGCACCATTTGCATGCACATCTTGTGGTTTTGCAGAAAACTTCATCCGCGTCTACCTAAAGATGCATGTGCATGCTTAAAACGCGTTTTCGCACAAATCCGTGCGCGGGTGCTAAAAAGAGCAGCATCGGCATGCTTAGCACGTCGTTTGGTAGAAATCCACGTGCGCGTTCTGCCAAAAGCACCATTTGAATGCACATATTGTGGTTTTGTAGAAAACTTCATCCGCGTCTACCAAAAGATGCATGTGCATGCTTAAAACGCGTTTTCGCACAAATCCGTGCGCGGGTGCTAAAAAGAGCAGCATCGGCATGCTTAGCCCGTCGTTTGGTAGAAATCCACGTGCGCGTTCTGCCAAAAGCACCATTTGCATGCACATATTGTGGTTTTGCAGAAAACTTCATCCGCGTCTACCAAAAGATGCATGTGCATGCTTAAAACGCGTTTTCGCACAAATCCGTGCGCGGGTGCTAAAAAGAGCAGCATCGGCATGCTTAGCACGTCGTTTGGTAGAAATCCACGTGCGCGTTCTGCCAAAAGCACCATTTGCATGCACATTTTGTGGTTTTGCAGAAAACTTCATCCGCGTCTACCAAAAGATGCATGTGCATGCCTAAAACGCGTTTTCGCACAAATCCGTGCGCGGGTGCTAAAAAGAGCAGCATCGGCATGCTTAGCACGTCGTTTGGTAGAAATCCACGTGCGCGTTCTGCCAAAAGCACCATTTGCATGCACATCTTGTGGTTTTGCAGAAAACTTCATCCGCGTCTACCAAAAGATGCATGTGCATGCTTAAAACGCGTTTTCGCACAAATCCGTGCGCGGGTGCTAAAAAGAGCAGCATCGGCATGCTTAGCACGTCGTTTGGTAGAAATTCACGTGCGCGTTCTGCCAAAAGCACCATTTGCATGCACATCTTGTGGTTTTGCAGAAAACTTCATCCGCGTGTACCAAAAGATGCATGTGCATGCTTAAAACGCGTTTTCGCACAAATCCGTGCGCGAGTGCTAAAAAGAGCAGCATCGGCATGCTTAGCACGTCGTTTGGTAGAAATCCACGTGCGCGTTCTGCCAAAAGCACCATTTGCATGCACATCTTGTGGTCTTGCAGAAAACTTCATCCGCGTCTACCAAAAGATGCATGTGCATGCTTAAAACGCGTTTTCGCACAAATCCGTGCGCGGGTGCTAAAAAGAGCAGCATCGGCATGCTTAGCACGTCGTTTGGTAGAAATCCACGTGCGCGTTCTGCCAAAAGCACCATTTGCATGCACATCGTGTGGTTTTGCAGAAAACTTCATCCGCGTCTACCAAAAGATGCATGTGCATGCTTAAAACGCGTTTTCGCACAAATCCGTGCGCGGGTGCTAAAAAGAGCAGCATCGGCATGCTTAGCACGTCGTTTGGTAGAAATCCATGTGCGCGTTCTGCCAAAAGCACCATTTGCATGCACATCTTGTGGTTTTGCAGAAAACTTCATCCGCGTCTACCAAAAGATGCATGTGCATGCTTAAAACGCGTTTTCGCACAAATCCGTGCGCGGGTGCTAAAAAGAGCAGCATCGGCATGCTTAGCACGTCGTTTGGTAGAAATCCACGTGCGCGTTCTGCCAAAAGCACCATTTGCATGCACATCGTGTGGTTTTGCAGAAAACTTCATCCGCGTCTACCAAAAGATGCATGTGCATGCTTAAAACGCGTTTTCGCACAAATCCGTGCGCGGGTGCTAAAAAGAGCAGCATCGGCATGCTTAGCACGTCGTTTGGTAGAAATCCACGTGCGCGTTCTGCCGAAAGCACCATTTGCATGCACATCTTGTGGTTTTGCAGAAAACTTCATCCGCGTCTACCAAAAGATGCATGTGCATGCTTAAAACGCGTTTTCGCACAAATCCGTGCGCGGGTGCTAAAAAGAGCAGCATCGGCATGCTTAGCACGTCGTTTGGTAGAAATCCACGTGCGCGTTCTGCCAAAAGCACCATTTGCATGCACATCTTGTGGTCTTGCAGAAAACTTCATCCGCGTCTACCAAAAGATGCATGTGCATGCTTAAAACGCGTTTTCGCACAAATCCGTGCGAGGGTGCTAAAAAGAGCAGCATCGGCATGCTTAGCACGTCGTTTGGTAGAAATCCACGTGCGCGTTCTGCCAAAAGCACCATTTGCATGCACATCTTGTGGTTTTGCAGAAAACTTCATCCGCGTGTACCAAAAGATGCATGTGCATGCTTAAAACGCGTTTTCGCACAAATCCGTGCGCGGGTGCTAAAAAGAGCAGCATCGGCATGCTTAGCACGTCGTTTGGTAGAAATCCACGTGCGCGTTCTGCCAAAAGCACCATTTGCATGCACATCTTGTGGTTTTGCAGAAAACTTCATCCGCGTCTACCAAAAGATGCATGTGCATGCTTAAAACGCGTTTTCGCACAAATCCGTGCGCGGGTGCTAAAAAGAGCAGCATCGGCATGCTTAGCACGTCGTTTGGTAGAAATTCACGTGCGCGTTCTGCCAAAAGCACCATTTGCATGCACATCTTGTGGTTTTGCAGAAAACTTCATCCGCGTGTACCGAAAGATGCATGTGCATGCTTAAAACGCGTTTTCGCACAAATCCGTGCGCGAGTGCTAAAAAGAGCAGCATCGGTATGCTTAGCACGTCGTTTGGTAGAAATCCACGTGCGCGTTCTGCCAAAAGCACCATTTGCATGCACATCTTGTGGTTTTGCAGAAAACTTCATCCGCGTCTACCAAAAGATGCATGTGCATGCTTAAAACGCGTTTTCGCACAAATCCGTGCGCGGGTGCTAAAAAGAGCAGCATCGGCATGCTTAGCACGTCGTTTGGTAGAAATCCACGTGCGCGTTTTGCCAAAAGCACCATTTGCATGCACATCTTGTGGTTTTGCAGAAAACTTCATCCGCGTCTACCAAAAGATGTATGTGCATGCTTAAAACGCGTTTTCGCACAAATCCGTGCGCGGGTGCTAAAAAGAGCAGCATCGGCATGCTTAGCACGTCGTTTGGTAGAAATCCACGTGCGCGTTCTGCCGAAAGCACCATTTGCATGCACATCTTGTGGTTTTGCAGAAAACTTCATCCGCGTCTACCAAAAGATGCATGTGCATGCTTAAAACGCGTTTTCGCACAAATCCGTGCGCGGGTGCTAAAAAGAGCAGCATCGGCATGCTTAGCACGTCGTTTGGTAGAAATCCACGTGCGCGTTCTGCCAAAAGCACCATTTGCATGCACATCTTGTGGTTTTGCAGAAAACTTCATCCGCGTCTACCAAAAGATGCATGTGCATGCTTAAAACCCGTTTTCGCACAAATCCGTGCGAGGGTGCTAAAAAGAGCAGCATCGGCATGCTTAGCACGTCGTTTGGTAGAAATCCACGTGCGCGTTCTGCCAAAAGCACCATTTGCATGCACATCTTGTGGTTTTGCAGAAAACTTCATCCGCGTGTACCAAAAGATGCATGTGCATGCTTAAAACGCGTTTTCGCACAAATCCGTGCGCGGGTGCTAAAAAGAGCAGCATCGGCATGCTTAGCACGTCGTTTGGTAGAAATCCACGTGCGCGTTCTGCCAAAAGCACCATTTGCATGCACATCTTGTGGTTTTGCAGAAAACTTCATCCGCGTCTACTAAAAGATGCATGTGCATGCTTAAAACGCGTTTTCGCACAAATCCGTGCGCGGGTGCTAAAAAGAGCAGCATCGGCATGCTTAGCACGTCGTTTGGTAGAAATCCACGTGCACGTTCTGCCAAAAGCACCATTTGCATGCACATCTTGTGCTTTTGCAGAAAACTTCATCCGCGTCTACCAAAAGATGCATGTGCATGCTTAAAACGCGTTTTCGCACAAATCCGTGCGAGGGTGCTAAAAAGAGCAGCATCGGCATGCTTAGCACGTCGTTTGGTAGAAATCCACGTGCGCGTTCTGCCAAAAGCACCATTTGCATGCACATCTTGTGGTTTTGCAGAAAACTTCATCCGCGTGTACCAAAAGATGCATGTGCATGCTTAAAACGCGTTTTCGCACAAATCCGTGCGCGCGTGCTAAAAAGAGCAGCATCGGCATGCTTAGCACGTCGTTTGGTAGAAATCCACGTGCGCGTTCTGCCGAAAGCACCATTTGCATGCACATCTTGTGGTTTTGTAGAAAACTTCATCCGCGTCTACCAAAAGATGCATGTGCATGCTTAAAACGCGTTTTCGCACAAATCCGTGCGCGGGTGCTAAAAAGAGCAGCATCGGCATGCTTAGCACGTCGTTTGGTAGAAATCCACGTGCGCGTTCTGCCAAAAGCACCATTTGCATGCACATCTTGTGGTTTTGCAGAAAACTTCATCCGCGTCTACCAAAAGATGCATGTGCATGCTTAAAACGCGTTTTCGCACAAATCCGTGCGCGGGTGCTAAAAAGAGCAGCATCGGCATGCTTAGCACGTCGTTTGGTAGAAATCCACGTGCGCGTTCTGCCGAAAGCACCATTTGCATGCACATCTTGTGGTTTTGCAGAAAACTTCATCCGCGTCTACCAAAAGATGCATGTGCATGCTTAAAACGCGTTTTCGCACAAATCCCTGCGCGGGTGCTAAAAAGAGCAGCATCGGCATGCTTAGCACGTCGTTTGGTAGAAATCCACGTGCGCGTTCTGCCAAAAGCACCATTTGCATGCACATCGTGTGGTTTTGCAGAAAACTTCATCCGCGTCTACCAAAAGATGCATGTGCATGCTTAAAACGCGTTTTCGCACAAATCCGTGCGCGGGTGCTAAAAAGAGCAGCATCGGCATGCTTAGCACGTCGTTTGGTAGAAATCCACGTGCGCGTTCTGCCAAAAGCACTATTTGCATGCACATCTTGTGGTTTTGCAGAAAACTTCATCCGCGTCTACCAAAAGATGCATGTGCATGCTTAAAACGCGTTTTCGCACAAATCCGTGCGCGGGTGCTAAAAGAGCAGCATCGGCATGCTTAGCACGTCGTTTGGTAGAAATTCACGTGCGCGTTCTGCCAAAAGCACCATTTGCATGCACATCTTGTGGTTTTGCAGAAAACTTCATCCGCGTCTACCAAAAGATGCATGTGCATCCTTAAAACGCGTTTCGCACAAATCCGTGCGCGAGTGCTAAAAAGAGCAGCATCGGCATGCTTAGCACGTCGTTTGGTAGAAATCCACGTGCGCGTTCTGCCAAAAGCACCATTTGCATGCACATCTTGTGGTTTTGCAGAAAACTTCATCCGCGTCTACCAAAAGATGCATGTGCATGCTTAAAACGCGTTTTCGCACAAATCCGTGCGCGGGTGCTAAAAAGAGCAGCATCGGCATGCTTAGCACGTCGTTTGGTAGAAATCCACGTGCGCGTTCTGCCAAAAGCACCATTTGCATGCACATCTTGTGGTTTTGCAGAAAACTTCATCCGCGTCTACCAAAAGATGCATGTGCATGCTTAAAACGCGTTTTCGCACAAATCCGTGCGCGGGTGCTAAAAAGAGCAGCATCGGCATGCTTAGCACGTCGTTTGGTAGAAATTCACGTGCGCGTTCTGCCAAAAGCACCATTTGCATGCACATCTTGTGGTTTTGCTGAAAACTTCATCCGCGTCTACCAAAAGATGCATGTGCATGCTTAAAACGCGTTTTCGCACAATCCGTGCGCGGGGTGCTAAAAAGAGCAGCATCGCATACTTAGCACGTCGTTTGGTAGAAATCCACGTGCGCGTTCTGCCAAAAGCACCATTTGCATGCACATCGTGTGGTTTTGCAGAAAACTTCATCCGCGTCTACCAAAAGATGCATGTGCATGCTTAAAACGCGTTTTCGCACAAATCCGTGCGCGGTGCTAAAAAGAGCAGCATCGGCATGCTTAGCACGTCGTTGGTAGAAATCCACGTGCGCGTTCTGCCGAAAGCACCATTTGCATGCACATCTTGTGGTTTTGCAGAAAACTTCATCCGCGTCTACCAAAAGATGCATGTGCATGCTTAAAACGCGTTTTCGCACAAATCCGTGCGCGGGTGCTAAAAAGAGCAGCATCGGCATGCTTAGCACGTCGTTTGGTAGAAATTCACGTGCGCGTTCTGCCAAAAGCACCATTTGCATGCACATCTTGTGGTTTTGCAGAAAACTTCATCCGCGTCTACCAAAAGATGCATGTGCATGCTTAAAACGCGTTTTCGCACAAATCCGTGCGAGGGTGCTAAAAAGAGCAGCATCGGCATGCTTAGCACGTCGTTTGGTAGAAATCCACGTGCGCGTTCTGCCAAAAGCACCATTTGCATGCACATCTTGTGGTTTTGCAGAAAACTTCATCCGCGTGTACCAAAGATGCATGTGCATGCTTAAAACGCGTTTTCGCACAAATCCGTGCGCGGGTGCTAAAAGAGCAGCTTCGGCATGCTTAGCACGTCGTTTGGTAGAAATCCACGTGCGCGTTCTGCCAAAAGCACCATTTGCATGCACATCTTGTGGTTTTGCAGAAAACTTCATCCGCGTCTACCAAAAGATGCATGTGCATGCTTAAAAACGCGTTTTCGCACAAATCCGTGCGCGGGTGCTAAAAAGAGCAGCATCGGCATGCTTAGCACGTTGTTTGTAGAAATCCACGTGCGCGTTCTGCCAAAAGCACCATTTGCATGCAAATCTTGTGGTTTTGCAGAAAACTTCATCCGCGTCTACCAAAAGATGCATGTGCATGCTTAAAACGCGTTTTCGCACAAATCCGTGCGCGGGTGCTAAAAAGAGCAGCATCGGCATGCTTAGCACGTCGTTTGGTAGAAATTCACGTGCGCGTTCTGCCAAAAGCACCATTTGCATGCACATCTTGTGGTTTTGCAGAAAACTTCATCCGCGTCTACCAAATGATGCAATGTGCATGCTTAAAACGCGTTTTCGCACAAATCCGTGCGCGGGTGCTAAAAAGAGCAGCATCGGCATGCTTAGCACGTCGTTTGGTAGAAATGCACGTGCGCGTTCTGCCAAAAGCACCATTTGCATGCACATCGTGTGGTTTTGCAGAAAACTTCATCCGCGTCTACCAAAAGATGCATGTGCATGCTTAAAACGCGTTTTCGCACAAATCCGTGCGCGGGTGCTAAAAAGAGCAGCATCGGCATGCTTAGCACGTCGTTTGGTAGAAATCCACCGTGCGCGTTCTGCCGAAAGCACCATTTGCATGCACATCTTGTTGGTTTTGCAGAAAACTTCATCCGCGTCTACCAAAAGATGCATGTGCATGCTTAAAACGCGTTTTCGCACAAATCCGTGCGCGGGTGCTAAAAAGAGCAGCATCGGCATGCTTAGCACGTCGTTTGGTAGAAATTCACGTGCGCGTTCTGCCAAAAGCACCATTTGCATGCACATCTTGTGGTTTTGCAGAAAACTTCATCCGCGTCTACCAAAAGATGCATGTGCATGCTTAAAACGCGTTTTCGCACAAATCCGTGCGCGGGTGCTAAAAAGAGCAGCATCGGCATGCTTAGCACGTCGTTTGGTAGAAATCCACGTGCGCGTTCTGCCAAAAGCACCATTTGCATGCACATCGTGTGGTTTTGCAGAAAACTTCATCCGCGTCTACCAAAAGATGCATGTGCATGCTTAAAAACGCGTTTTCGCACAAATCCGTGCGCGGGTGCTAAAAAGAGCAGCATCGGCATGCTTAGCACGTCGTTTGGTAGAAATCCACGTGCGCGTTCTGCCGAAAGCACCATTTGCATGCACATCTTGTGGTTTTGCAGAAAACTTCATCCGCGTCTACCAAAAGATGCATGTGCATGCTTAAAACGCGTTTTCGCACAAATCCGTGCGCGGGTGCTAAAAAGAGCAGCATCGGCATGCTTAGCACGTCGTTTGGTAGAAATTCACGTGCGCGTTCTGCCAAAAGCACCATTTGCATGCACATCTGTGGTTTTGCAGAAAACTTCATCCGCGGTCTACCAAAAGATGCATGTGCATGCTTAAAACGCGTTTTCGCACAAATCCGTGCGAGGGTGCTAAAAAGAGCAGCATCGGCATGCTTAGCACGTCGTTTGGTAGAAATCCACGTGCGCGTTCTGCCAAAAGCACATTTTGCATGCACATCTTGTGCTTTTGCAGAAAACTTCATCCGCGTGTACCAAAAGATGCATGTGCATGCTTAAAACGCGTTTTCGCACAAATCCGTGCGCGGGTGCTAAAAAGAGCATCATCGGCATGCTTAGCACGTCGTTTGGTAGAAATCCACGTGCGCGTTCTGCCAAAAGCACCATTTGCATGCACATCTTGTGGTTTTGCAGAAAACTTCATCCGCGTCTACCAAAAGATGCATGTGCATGCTTAAAACGCGTTTTCGCACAAATCCGTGCGCGGGTGCTAAAAAGAGCAGCATCGGCATGCTTAGCACGTCGTTTGGTAGAAATCCACGTGCGCGTTCTGCCAAAAGCACCATTTGCATGCACATCATGTGGTTTTTGCAGAAAACTTCATCCGCGTCTACCAAAAGATGCATGTGCATGCTTAAAACGCGTTTTCGCACAAATCCGTGCGCGGGTGCTAAAAAGAGCAGCATCGGCATGCTTAGCACGTCGTTTGGTAGAAATCCACGTGCGCGTTCTGCCGAAAGCACCATTTGCATGCACATCTTGTGGTTTTGCAGAAAACTTCATCCGCGTCTACCAAAAGATGCATGTGCATGCTTAAAACGCGTTTTTCGCACAAATCCGTCGCGCGGGTGCTAAAAAGAGCAGCATCGGCATGCTTAGCACGTCGTTTGGTAGAAATCCACGTGCGCGTTCTGCCAAAAGCACCATTTGCATGCACATCTTGTGGTTTTGCAGAAAACTTCATCCGCGTCTACCAAAAGATGCATGTGCATGCTTAAAACGCGTTTTCGCACAAATCCGTGCGAGGGTGCTAAAAAGAGCAGCATCGGCATGCTTAGCACGTCGTTTGGTAGAAATCCACGTGCGCGTTCTGCCAAAAGCACCATTTGCATGCACATCTTGTGGTTTTGCAGAAAACTTCATCCGCGTGTACCAAAAGATGCATGTGCATGCTTAAAACGCGTTTTCGCACAAATCCGTGCGCGGGTGCTAAAAAGAGCAGCATCGGCATGCTTAGCACGTCGTTTGGTAGAAATCCACGTGCGCGTTCTGCCAAAAGCACCATTTGCATGCACATCTTGTGGTTTTGCAGAAAACTTCATCCGCGTCTACCAAAAGATGCATGTGCATGCTTAAAACGCGTTTTCGCACAAATCCGTGCGCGGGTGCTAAAAAGAGCAGCATCGGCATGCTTAGCACGTCGTTTGGTAGAAATTCACGTGCGCGTTCTGCCAAAAGCACCATTTGCATGCACATCTTGTGGTTTTGCAGAAAACTTCATCCGCGTGTACCAAAAGATGCATGTGCATGCTTAAAACGCGTTTTCGCACAAATCCGTGCGCGAGTGCTAAAAAGAGCAGCATCGGCATGCTTAGCACGTCGTTGGTAGAAATCCACGTGCGCGTTCTGCCAAAAGCACCATTTGCATGCACATCTTGTGGTTTTGCAGAAAACTTCATCCGCGTCTACCAAAAGATGCATGTGCATGCTTAAAACGCGTTTTCGCACAAATCCGTGCGCGGGTGCTAAAAAGAGCAGCATCGGCATGCTTAGCACGTCGTTTGGTAGAAATCCACGTGCGCGTTCTGCCAAAAGCACCATTTGCATGCACATCTTGTGGTTTTGCAGAAAACTTCATCCGCGTCTACCAAAAGATGCATGTGCATGCTTAAAACGCGTTTTCGCACAAATCCGTGCGCGGGTGCTAAAAAGAGCAGCATCGGCATGCTTAGCACGTCGTTTGGTAGAAATTCACGTGCGCGTTCTGCCAAAAGCACCATTTGCATGCACATCTTGTGGTTTTGCAGAAAACTTCATCCGCGTCTACCAAAAGATGCATGTGCATGCTTAAAACGCGTTTTCGCACAAATCCGTGCGCGGGTGCTAAAAAGAGCAGCATCGGCATGCTTAGCACGTCGTTTGGTAGAAATCCACGTGCGCGTTCTGCCAAAAGCACCATTTGCATGCACATCGTGTGGTTTTGCAGAAAACTTCATCCGCGTCTACCAAAAGATGCATGTGCATGCTTAAAACGCGTTTTTGCACAAATCCGTGCGCGGGTGCTAAAAAGAGCAGCATCGGCATGCTTAGCACGTCGTTTGGTAGAAATCCACGTGCGCGTTCTGCCGAAAGCACCATTTGCATGCGCATCTTGTGGTTTTGCAGAAAACTTCATCCGCGTCTACCAAAAGATGCATGTGCATGCTTAAAACGCGTTTTCGCACAAATCCGTGCGCGGGTGCTAAAAAGAGCAGCATCGGCATGCTTAGCACGTCGTTTGGTAGAAATCCACGTGCGCGTTCTGCCAAAAGCACCATTTGCATGCACATCTTGTGGTTTTGCAGAAAACTTCATCCGCGTCTACCAAAAGATGCATGTGCATGCTTAAAACGCGTTTTCGCACAAATCCGTGCGAGGGTGCTAAAAAGAGCAGCATCGGCATGCTTAGCACGTCGTTTGGTAGAAATCCACGTGCGCGTTCTGCCAAAAGCACCATTTGCATGCACATCTTGTGGTTTTGCAGAAAACTTCATCCGCGTGTACCAAAAGATGCATGTGCATGCTTAAAACGCGTTTTCGCACAAATCCGTGCGCGGGTGCTAAAAAGAGCAGCATCGGCATGCTTAGCACGTCGTTTGGTAGAAATCCACGTGCGCGTTCTGCCGAAAGCACCATTTGCATCCACATCTTGTGGTTTTGCAGAAAACTTCATCCGCGTCTACCAAAAGATGCATGTGCATGCTTAAAACGCGTTTTCGCACAAATCCGTGCGCGGGTGCTAAAAAGAGCAGCATCGGCATGCTTAGCACGTCGTTTAGTAGAAATCCACGTGCGCGTTCTGCCAAAAGCACCATTTGCATGCACATCTTGTGGTTTTGCAGAAAACTTCATCCGCGTCTACCAAAAGATGCATGTGCATGCTTAAAACGCGTTTTCGCACAAATCCGTGCGCGGGTGCTAAAAAGAGCAGCATCGGCATGCTTAGCACGTCGTTTGGTAGAAATTCACGTGCGCGTTCTGCCAAAAGCACCATTTGCATGCACATCTTGTGGTTTTGCAGAAAACTTCATCCGCGTCTACCAAAAGATGCATGTGCATGCTTAAAACGCGTTTTCGCACAAATCCGTGCGCGGGTGCTAAAAAGAGCAGCATCGGCATGCTTAGCACGTCGTTTGGTAGAAATCCACGTGCGCGTTCTGCCAAAAGCACCATTTGCATGCACATCGTGTGGTTTTGCAGAAAACTTCATCCGCGTCTACCAAAAGATGCATGTGCATGCTTAAAACGCGTTTTTGCACAAATCCGTGCGCGGGTGCTAAAAAGAGCAGCATCGGCATGCTTAGCACGTCGTTTGGTAGAAATCCACGTGCGCGTTCTGCCGAAAGCACCATTTGCATGCACATCTTGTGGTTTTCCAGAAAACTTCATCCGCGTCTACCAAAAGATGCATGTGCATGCTTAAAACGCGTTTTCGCACAAATCCGTGCGCGGGTGCTAAAAAGAGCAGCATCGGCATGCTTAGCACGTCGTTTGGTAGAAATCCACGTGCGCGTTCTGCCAAAAGCACCATTTGCATGCACATCTTGTGGTTTTGCAGAAAACTTCATCCGCGTCTACCAAAAGATGCATGTGCATGCTTAAAACGCGTTTTCGCACAAATCCGTGCGAGGGTGCTAAAAAGAGCAGCATCGGCATGCTTAGCACGTCGTTTGGTAGAAATCCACGTGCGCGTTCTGCCAAAAGCACCATTTGCATGCACATCTTGTGGTTTTGCAGAAAACTTCATCCGCGTGTACCAAAAGATGCATGTGCATGCTTAAAACGCGTTTTCGCACAAATCCGTGCGCGGGTGCTAAAAAGAGCAGCATCGGCATGCTTAGCACGTCGTTTGGTAGAAGTCCACGTGCGCGTTCTGCCGAAAGCACCATTTGCATGCACATCTTGTGGTTTTGCAGAAAACTTCATCCGCGTCTACCAAAAGATGCATGTGCATGCTTAAAACGCGTTTTCGCACAAATCCGTGCGCGGGTGCTAAAAAGAGCAGCATCGGCATGCTTAGCACGTCGTTTGGTAGAAATCCACGTGCGCGTTCTGCCAAAAGCACCATTTGCATGCACATCTTGTGGTTTTGCAGAAAACTTCATCCGCGTCTACCAAAAGATGCTTGTGCATGCTTAAAACGCGTTTTCGCACAAATCCGTGCGCGGGTGCTAAAAAGAGCAGCATCGGCATGCTTAGCACGTCGTTTGGTAGAAATCCACGTGCGCGTTCTGCCGAAAGCACCATTTGCATGCACATCTTGTGGTTTTGCAGAAAACTTCATCCGCGTCTACCAAAAGATGCATGTGCATGCTTAAAACGCGTTGTTGCACAAATCCCTGCGCGGGTGCTAAAAAGAGCAGCATCGGCATGCTTAGCACGTCGTTTGGTAGAAATCCACATGCGCGTTCTGCCAAAAGCACCATTTGCATGCACATCGTGTGGTTTTGCAGAAAACTTCATCCGCGTCTACCAAAAGATGCATGTGCATGCTTAAAACGCGTTTTCGCACAAATCCGTGCGCGGGTGCTAAAAAGAGCAGCATCGGCATGCTTAGCACGTCGTTTGGTAGAAATCCACGTGCGCGTTCTGCCAAAAGCACTATTTGCATGCACATCTTGTGGTTTTGCAGAAAACTTCATCCGCGTCTACCAAAAGATGCATGTGCATGCTTAAAACGCGTTTTCGCACAAATCCGTGCGCGGGTGCTAAAAAGAGCAGCATCGGCATGCTTAGCACGTCGTTTGGTAGAAATTCACGTGCGCGTTCTGCCAAAAGCACCATTTGCATGCACATCTTGTGGTTTTGCAGAAAACTTCATCCGCGTCTACCAAAAGATGCATGTGTATGCTTAAAACGCGTTTTCGCACAAATCCGTGCGCGGGTGCTAAAAAGAGCAGCATCGGCATGCTTAGCACGTCGTTTGGTAGAAATCCACGTGCGCGTTCTGCCAAAAGCACCATTTGCATGCACATCTTGTGGCTTTGCAGAAAACTTCATCCGCGTCTACCAAAAGATGCATGTGCATGCTTAAAACGCGTTTTCGCACAAATCCGTGCGCGGGTGCTAAAAAGAGCAGCATCGGCATGCTTAGCACGTCGTTTGGTAGAAATCCACGTGCGCGTTCTGCCGAAAGCACCATTTGCATGCACATCTTGTGGTTTTGCAGAAAACTTCATCCGCGTCTACCAAAAGATGCATGTGCATGCTTAAAACGCGTTTTCGCACAAATCCCTGCGCGGGCGCTAAAAAGAGCAGCATCGGCATGCTTAGCACGTCGTTTGGTAGAAATCCACGTGCGCGTTCTGCCAAAAGCACCATTTGCATGCACATCTTGTGGTTTTGCAGAAAACTTCATCCGCGTCTACCAAAAGATGCATGTGCATGCTTAAAACGCGTTTTCGCACAAATCCGTGCGCGGGTGCTAAAAAGAGCAGCATCGGCATGCTTAGCACGTCGTTTGGTAGAAATTCACGTGCGCGTTCTGCCAAAAGCACCATTTGCATGCACATCTTGTGGTTTTGCAGAAAACTTCATCCGCGTCTACCAAAAGATGCATGTGTATGCTTAAAACGCGTTTTCGCACAAATCCGTGCGCGGGTGCTAAAAAGAGCAGCATCGGCATGCTTAGCACGTCGTTTGGTAGAAATCCACGTGCGCGTTCTGCCAAAAGCACCATTTGCATGCACGTCTTGTGGTTTTGCAGAAAACTTCATCCGCGTCTACCAAAAGATGCATGTGCATGCTTCAAACGCGTTTTCGCACAAATCCGTGCGCGGGTGCTAAAAAGAGCAGCATCGGCATGCTTAGCACGTCGTTTGGTAGAAATCCACGTGCGCGTTCTGCCAAAAGCACCATTTGCATGCACGTCTTGTGGTTTTGCAGAAAACTTCATCCGCGTCTACCAAAAGATGCATGTGCATGCTTCAAACGCGTTTTCGCACAAATCCGTGCGCGGGTGCTAAAAAGAGCAGCATCGGCATGCTTAGCACGTCGTTTGGTAGAAATCCACGTGCGCGTTCTGCCAAAAGCACCATTTGCATGCACATCTTGTGGTTTTGCAGAAAACTTCATCCGCGTCTACCAAAAGATGCATGTGCATGCTTAAAACGCGTTTTCGCACAAATCCGTGCGCGGGTGCTAAAAAGAGCAGCATCGGCATGCTTAGCACGTCGTTTGGTAGAAATCCACGTGCGCGTTCTGCCGAAAGCACCATTTGCATGCACATCTTGTGGTTTTGCAGAAAACTTCATCCGCGTCTACCGAAAGATGCATGTGCATGCTTAAAACGCGTTTTCGCACAAATCCCTGCGCGGGTGCTAAAAAGAGCAGCATCGGCATGCTTAGCACGTCGTTTGGTAGAAATCCACGTGCGCGTTCTGCCAAAAGCACCATTTGCATGCACATCGTGTGGTTTTGCAGAAAACTTCATCCGCGTCTACCAAAAGATGCATGTGCATGCTTAAAACGCGTTTTCGCACAAATCCGTGCGCGGGTGCTAAAAAGAGCAGCATCGGCATGCTTAGCACGTCGTTTGGTAGAAATCCACGTGCGCGTTCTGCCAAAAGCACCATTTGCATGCACATGTTGTGGTTTTGCAGAAAACTTCATCCGCGTCTACCAAAAGATGCATGTGCATGCTTAAAACGCGTTTTCGCACAAATCCGTGCGCGGGTCCTGAAAAGACCAGCATCGGCATGCTTAGCACGTCGTTTCGTAGAAATCCACGTGCGCGTTCTGCCAAAAGCACTATTTGTATGCACATCTTGTGGTTTTGCAGAAAACTTCATCCGCGTCTACCAAAAGATGCATGTGCATGCTTAAAACGCGTTTTCGCACAAATCCGTGCGCGAGTGCTAAAAAGAGCAGCATCGGCATGCTTAGCACGTCGTTTGGTAGAAATTCACGTGCGCGTTCTGCCAAAAGCACCATTTGCATGCACATCTTGTGGTTTTGCAGAAAACTTCATCCGCGTCTACCAAAAGATGCATGTGTATGCTTAAAACGCGTTTTCGCACAAATCCGTGCGCGGGTGCTAAAAAGAGCAGCATCGGCATGCTTAGCACGTCGTTTGGTAGAAATCCACGTGCGCGTTCTGCCAAAAGCACCATTTGCATGCACATCTTGTGGCTTTGCAGAAAACTTCATCCGCGTCTACCAAAAGATGCATGTGCATGCTTAAAACGCGTTTTCGCACAAATCCGTGCGCGGGTGCTAAAAAGAGCAGCATCGGCATGCTTAGCACGTCGTTTGGTAGAAATCCACGTGCGCGTTCTGCCAAAAGCTCCATTTGCATGCACATCTTGTGGTTTTGCAGAAAACTTCATCCGCGTCTACCAAAAGATGCATGTGCATGCTTAAAACGCGTTTTCGCACAAATCTGTGCGCGGGTGCTAAAAAGAGCAGCATCGGCATGCTTAGCACGTCGTTTGGTAGAAATTCACGTGCGCGTTCTGCCAAAAGCACCATTTGCATGCACATCTTGTGGTTTTGCAGAAAACTTCATCCGCGTCTACCAAAAGATGCATGGGCATGCTTAAAACGCGTTTTCGCACAAATCCGTGCGCGGGTGCTAAAAAGAGCAGCATCGGCATGCTTAGCACGTCGTTTGGTAGAAATCCACATGCGTGTTCTGCCAAAAGCACCATTGGCATGCACATCTTGTGGTTTTGCAGAAAACTTCATCCGCGTGTACCAAAAGATGCATGTGCATGCTTAAAACGCGTTTTCGCACAAATCCGTGCGCGGGTGCTAAAAAGAGCAGCATCGGCATGCTTAGCACGTCGTTTGGTAGAAATCCACGTGCGCGTTCTGCCAAAAGCACCATTTGCATGCACATCTTGTGGTTTTGCAAAAAACTTCATCCGCGTCTACCAAAAGATGCATGTGCATGCTTAAAACGCGTTTTCGCACAAATCCGTGCGCGGGTGCTGAAAAGACCAGCATCGCCATGCTTAGCACGTCGTTTCGTAGAAATCCACGTGCGCGTTCTGCCGAAAGCACCATTTGCATGCACATCTTGTGGTTTTGCAGAAAACTTCATCCGCGTCTACCAAAAGATGCATGTGCATGCTTAAAACGCGTTTTCGCACAAATCCGTGCGCGGGTGCTAAAAAGAGCAGCATCGGCATGCTTAGCACGTCGTTTGGTAGAAATCCACGTGCGCGTTCTGCCAAAAGCACTATTTGCATGCACATCTTGTGGTATTGCAGAAAACTTCATCCGCGTCTACCAAAAGATGCATGTGCATGCTTAAAACGCGTTTTCGCACAAATCCGTGCGCGGGTGCTAAAAAGAGCAGCATCGGCATGCTTAGCACGTCGTTTGGTAGAAATCCACGTGCGCGTTCTACCAAAAGCACCATTTGCATGCACATCTTGTGGTTTTGCAGAAAACTTCATCCGCGTCTACCAAAAGATGCATGTGCATGCTCAAAACGCGTTTTCGCACAAATCTGTGCGCGGGTGCTAAAAAGAGCAGCATCGGCATGCTTAGCACGTCGTTTGGTAGAAATTCACGTGCGCGTTCTGCCAAAAGCACCATTTGCATGCACATCTTGTGGTTTTGCAGAAAACTTCATCCGCGTCTACCAAAAGATGCATGGGCATGCTTAAAACGCGTTTTCGCACAAATCCGTGCGCGGGTGCTAAAAAGAGCAGCATCGGCATGCTTAGCACGTCGTTTGGTAGAAATCCACGTGCGTGTTCTGCCAAAAGCACCATTTGCATGCACATCTTGTGGTTTTGCAGAAAACTTCATCCGCGTGTACCAAAAGATGCATGTGCATGCTTAAAACGCGTTTTCGCACAAATCCGTGCGCGGGTGCTAAAAAGAGCAGCATCGGCATGCTTAGCACGTCGTTTGGTAGAAATCCACGTGCGCGTTCTCCCAAAAGCACCATTTGCATGCACACCTTGTGGTTTTGCAGAAAACTTCATCCGCGTCTACCAAAAGATGCATGTGCATGCTTAAAACGCGTTTTCGCACAAATCCGTGCGCGGGTGCTGAAAAGACGAGCATCGGCATGCTTAGCACGTCGTTTCGTAGAAATCCACGTGCGCGTTCTGCCGAAAGCACCATTTGCATGCACATCTTGTGGTTTTGCAGAAAACTTCATCCGCGTCTACCAAAAGATGCATGTACATGCTTAAAACGCGTTTTCGCACAAATCCGTGCGCGGGTGCTAAAAAGAGCAGCATCGGCATGCTTAGCACGTCGTTTGGTAGAAATCCACGTGCGCGTTCTGCCAAAAGCACCATTTGCATGCACATCTTGTGGTTTTGCAGAAAACTTCATTCGCGTTTACCAAAGATGCATGTGCATGCTTAAAACGCGTTTTCGCACAAATCCGTGCGCGGGTGCTAAAAAGAGCAGCATCGGCATGCTTAGCACGTCGTTTGGTAGAAATCCACGTGCGCGTTCTGCCAAAAGCACCATTTGCATGCACATCTTGTGGTTTTGCAGAAAACTTCATCCGCGTGTACCAAAAGATGCATGTGCATGCTTAAAACGCGTTTTCGCACAAATCCGTGCGCGGGTGCTAAAAAGAGCAGCATCGGCATGCTTAGCACGTCGTTTGGTAGAAATCCACGTGCGCGTTCTGCCAAAAGCACCATTTGCATGCACATCTTGTGGTTTTGCAGAAAACTTCATCCGCGTCTACCAAAAGATGCATGTGCATGCTTAAAACGCGTTTTCGCACAAATCCGTGCGCGGGTGCTAAAAAGAGCAGCATCGGCATGCTTAGCACGTCGTTTGGTAGAAATCCACGTGCGCGTTCTGCCAAAAGCACCATTTGCATGCACATCTTGTGGTTTTGCAGAAAACCTCATCCGCGTCTACCAAAAGATGCATGTGCATGCTTAGAACGCGTTTTCGCACAAATCCGTGCGAGGGTGCTAAAAAGAGCAGCATCGGCATGCTTAGCACGTCGTTTGGTAGAAATCCACGTGCGCGTTCTGCCAAAAGCACCATTTGCATGCACATCTTGTGGTTTTGCAGAAAACTTCATCCGCGTCTACCAAAAGATGCATGTGCATGCTTAAAACGCGTTTTCGCACAAATCCGTGCGCGGGTGCTAAAAAGAGCAGCATCGGCATGCTTAGCACGTCGTTTGGTAGAAATCCACGTGCGCGTTCTGCCGAAAGCACCATTTGCATGCACATCTTGTGGTTTTGCAGAAAACTTCATCCGCGTCTACCAAAAGATGCATGTGCATGCTTAAAACGCGTTTTCGCACAAATCCCTGCGCGGGTGCTAAAAAGAGCAGCATCGGCATGCTTAGCACGTCGTTTGGTAGAAATCCACGTGCGCGTTCTGCCAAAAGCACCATTTGCATGCACATCGTGTGGTTTTGCAGAAAACTTCATCCGCGTCTACCAAAAGATGCATGTGCATGCTTAAAACGCGTTTTCGCACAAATCCGTGCGCGGGTGCTAAAAAGAGCAGCATCGGCATGCTTAGCACGTCGTTTGGTAGAAATCCACGTGCGCGTTCTGCCAAAAGCACTATTTGCATGCACATCTTGTGGTTTTGCAGAAAACTTCATCCGCGTCTACCAAAAGATGCATGTGCATGCTTAAAACGCGTTTTCGCACAAATCCGTGCGCGGGTGCTAAAAAGAGCAGCATCGGCATGCTTAGCACGTCGTTTGGTAGAAATTCACGTGCGCGTTCTACCAAAAGCACCATTTGCATGCACATCTTGTGGTTTTGCAGAAAACTTCATCCGCGTCTACCAAAAGATGCATGTGTATGCTTAAAACGCGTTTTCGCACAAATCCGTGCGCGGGTGCTAAAAAGAGCAGCATCGGCATGCTTAGCACGTCGTTTGGTAGAAATCCACGTGCGCGTTCTGCCAAAAGCACCATTTGCATGCACATCGTGTGGTTTTGCAGAAAACTTCATCCGCGTCTACCAAAAGATGCATGTGCATGCTTAAAACGCGTTTTCGCACAAATCCGTGCGCGGGTGCTAAAAAGAGCAGCATCGGCATGCTTAGCACGTCGTTTGGTAGAAATCCACGTGCGCGTTCTGCCAAAAGCACCATTTGCATGCACATCGTGTGGTTTTGCAGAAAACTTCATCCGCGTCTACCAAAAGATGCATGTGCATGCTTAAAACGCGTTTTCGCACAAATCCGTGCGCGGGTGCTAAAAAGAGCAGCATCGGCATGCTTAGCACGTCGTTTGGTAGAAATCCACGTGCGCGTTCTGCCAAAAGCACTATTTGCATGCACATCTTGTGGTTTTGCAGAAAACTTCATCCGCGTCTACCAAAAGATGCATGTGCATGCTTAAAACGCGTTTTCGCACAAATCCGTGCGCGGGTGCTAAAAAGAGCAGCATCGGCATGCTTAGCACGTCGTTTGGTAGAAATTCACGTGCGCGTTCTACCAAAAGCACCATTTGCATGCACATCTTGTGGTTTTGCAGAAAACTTCATCCGCGTCTACCAAAAGATGCATGTGTATGCTTAAAACGCGTTTTCGCACAAATCCGTGCGCGGGTGCTAAAAAGAGCAGCATCGGCATGCTTAGCACGTCGTTTGGTAGAAATCCACGTGCGCGTTCTGCCAAAAGCACCATTTGCATGCACATCGTGTGGTTTTGCAGAAAACTTCATCCGCGTCTACCAAAAGATGCATGTGCATGCTTAAAACGCGTTTTCGCACAAATCCGTGCGCGGGTGCTAAAAAGAGCAGCATCGGCATGCTTAGCACGTCGTTTGGTAGAAATCCACGTGCGCGTTCTGCCAAAAGCACTATTTGCATGCACATCTTGTGGTTTTGCAGAAAACTTCATCCGCGTCTACCAAAAGATGCATGTGCATGCTTAAAACGCGTTTTCGCACAAATCCGTGCGCGGGTGCTAAAAAGAGCAGCATCGGCATGCTTAGCACGTCGTTTGGTAGAAATTCACGTGCGCGTTCTACCAAAAGCACCATTTGCATGCACATCTTGTGGTTTTGCAGAAAACTTCATCCGCGTCTACCAAAAGATGCATGTGTATGCTTAAAACGCGTTTTCGCACAAATCCGTGCGCGGGTGCTAAAAAGAGCAGCATCGGCATGCTTAGCACGTCGTTTGGTAGAAATGCACGTGCGCGTTCTGCCAAAAGCACCATTTGCATGCACATCTTGTGGTTTTGCAGAAAACTTCATCCGCGTCTACCAAAAGATGCATGTGCATGCTTAAAACGCGTTTTCGCACAAATCCGTGCGCGGGTGCTAAAAAGAGCAGCATCGGCATGCTTAGCACGTCGTTTGGTAGAAATCCACGTGCGCGTTCTGCCGAAAGCACCATTTGCATGCACATCTTGTGGTTTTGCAGAAAACTTCATCCGCGTCTACCAAAAGATGCATGTGCATGCTTAAAACGCGTTTTCGCACAAATCCCTGCGCGGGCGCTAAAAAGAGCAGCATCGGCATGCTTAGCACGTCGTTTGGTAGAAATCCACGTGCGCGTTCTGCCAAAAGCACCATTTGCATGCACATCGTGTGGTTTTGCAGAAAACTTCATCCGCGTCTACCAAAAGATGCATGTGCATGCTTAAAACGCGTTTTCGCACAAATCCGTGCGCGGGTGCTAAAAAGAGCAGCATCGGCATGCTTAGCACGTCGTTTGGTAGAAATCCACGTGCGCGTTCTGCCAAAAGCACCATTTGCATGCACATCTTGTGGTTTTGCAGAAAACTTCATCCGCGTCTACCAAAAGATGCATGTGCATGCTTAAAACGCGTTTTCGCACAAATCCGTGCGCGGGTGCTAAAAAGAGCAGCATCGGCATGCTTAGCACGTCGTTTGGTAGAAATTCACGTGCGCGTTCTGCCAAAAGCACCATTTGCATGCACATCTTGTGGTTTTGCAGAAAACTTCATCCGCGTCTACCAAAAGATGCATGTGTATGCTTAAAACGCGTTTTCGCACAAATCCGTGCGCGGGTGCTAAAAAGAGCAGCATCGGCATGCTTAGCACGTCGTTTGGTAGAAATCCACGTGCGCGTTCTGCCAAAAGCACCATTTGCATGCACGTCTTGTGGTTTTGCAGAAAACTTCATCCGCGTCTACCAAAAGATGCATGTGCATGCTTCAAACGCGTTTTCGCACAAATCCGTGCGCGGGTGCTAAAAAGAGCAGCATCGGCATGCTTAGCACGTCGTTTGGTAGAAATCCACGTGCGCGTTCTGCCGAAAGCACCATTTGCATGCACATATTGTGGTTTTGCAGAAAACGTCATCCGCGTCTACCAAAAGATGCATGTGCATGCTTCAAACGCGTTTTCGCACAAATCCGTGCGCGGGTGCTAAAAAGAGCAGCATCGGCATGCTTAGCACGTCGTTTGGTAGAAATCCACGTGCGCGTTCTGCCAAAAGCACCATTTGCATGCACACCTTGTGGTTTTGCAGAAAACTTCATCCGCGTCTACCAAAAGATGCATGTGCATGCTTAAAACGCGTTTTCGCACAAATCTGTGCGCGGGTGCTAAAAAGAGCAGCATCGGCATGCTTAGCACGTCGTTTGGTAGAAATTCACGTGCGCGTTCTGCCAAAAGCACCATTTGCATGCACATCTTGTGGTTTTGCAGAAAACTTCATCCGCGTCTACCAAAAGATGCATGGGCATGCTTAAAACGCGTTTTCGCACAAATCCGTGCGCGGGTGCTAAAAAGAGCAGCATCGGCATGCTTAGCACGTCGTTTGGTAGAAATCCACGTGCGCGTTCTGCCAAAAGCACCATTTGCATGCACATCTTGTGGTTTTGCAGAAAACTTCATCCGCGTCTACCAAAAGATGCATGTGCATGCTTAAAACGCGTTTTCGCACAAATCCGTGCGCGGGTGCTAAAAAGAGCAGCATCGGCATGCTTAGCACGTCGTTTGGTAGAAATCCACGTGCGCGTTCTGCCGAAAGCACCATTTGCATGCACATATTGTGGTTTTGCAGAAAACTTCATCCGCGTCTACCAAAAGATGCATGTGCATGCTTAAAACGCGTTTTCGCACAAATCCCTGCGCGGGTGCTTAAAAGAGCAGCATCGGCATGCTTAGCACGTCGTTTGGTAGAAATCCACGTGCGCGTTCTGCCAAAAGCACCATTTGCATGCACATCGTGTGGTTTTGCAGAAAACTTCATCCGCGTCTACCAAAAGATGCATGTGCATGCTTAAAACGCGTTTTCGCACAAATCCGTGCGCGGGTGCTAAAAAGAGCAGCATCGGCATGCTTAGCACGTCGTTTGGTAGAAATCCACGTGCGCGTTCTGCCAAAAGCACCATTTGCATGCACATCTTGTGGTTTTGCAGAAAACTTCATCCGCGTCTACCAAAAGATGCATGTGCATGCTTAAAACGCGTTTTCGCACAAATCCGTGCGCGGGTGCTAAAAAGAGCAGCATCGGCATGCTTAGCACGTCGTTTGGTAGAAATTCACGTGCGCGTTCTGCCAAAAGCACCATTTGCATGCACATCTTGTGGTTTTGCAGAAAACTTCATCCGCGTCTACCAAAAGATGCATGTGTATGCTTAAAACGCGTTTTCGCACAAATCCGTGCGCGGGTGCTAAAAAGAGCAGCATCGGCATGCTTAGCACGTCGTTTGGTAGAAATCCACGTGCGCGTTCTGCCAAAAGCACCATTTGCATGCACATCTTGTGGTTTTGCAGAAAACTTCATCCGCGTCTACCAAAAGATGCATGTGCATGCTTCAAACGCGTTTTCGCACAAATCCGTGCGCGGGTGCTAAAAAGAGCAGCATCGGCATGCTTAGCACGTCGTTTGGTAGAAATCCACGTGCGCGTTCTGCCAAAAGCACCATTTGCATGCACATCTTGTGGTTTTGCAGAAAACTTCATCCGCGTCTACCAAAAGATGCATGTGCATGCTTAAAACGCGTTTTCGCACAAATTTGTGCGCGGGTGCTAAAAAGAGCAGCATCGGCATGCTTAGCACGTCGTTTGGTAGAAATTCACGTGCGCGTTCTGCCAAAAGCACCATTTGCATGCACATCTTGTGGTTTTGCAGAAAACTTCATCCGCGTCTACCAAAAGATGCATGGGCATGCTTAAAACGCGTTTTCGCACAAATCCGTGCGCGGGTGCTAAAAAGAGCAGCATCGGCATGCTTAGCACGTCGTTTGGTAGAAATCCACGTGCGCGTTCTGCCAAAAGCACCATTTGCATGCACATCTTGCGGTTTTGCAGAAAACTTCATCCGCGTCTACCAAAAGATGCATGTGCATGCTTCAAACGCGTTTTCGCACAAATCCGTGCGCGGGTGCTAAAAAGAGCAGCATCGGCATGCTTAGCACGTCGTTTGGTAGAAATCCACGTGCGCGTTCTGCCAAAAGCACCATTTGCATGCACATCTTGTGGTTTTGCAGAAAACTTCATCCGCGTCTACCAAAAGATGCATGTGCATGCTTAAAACGCGTTTTCGCACAAATCTGTGCGCGGGTGCTAAAAAGAGCAGCATCGGCATGCTTAGCACGTCGTTTGGTAGAAATTCACGTGCGCGTTCTGCCAAAAGCACCATTTGCATGCACATCTTGTGGTTTTGCAGAAAACTTCATCCGCGTCTACCAAAAGATGCATGGGCATGCTTAAAACGCGTTTTCGCACAAATCCGTGCGCGGGTGCTAAAAAGAGCAGCATCGGCATGCTTAGCACGTCGTTTGGTAGAAATCCACGTGCGCGTTCTGCCAAAAGCACCATTTGCATGCACATCTTGTGGTTTTGCAGAAAACTTCATCCGCGTCTACCAAAAGATGCATGTGCATGCTTAAAACGCGTTTTCGCACAAATCCGTGCGCGGGTGCTAAAAAGAGCAGCATCGGCATGCTTAGCACGTCGTTTGGTAGAAATCCACGTGCGCGTTCTGCCGAAAGCACCATTTGCATGCACATATTGTGGTTTTGCAGAAAACTTCATCCGCGTCTACCAAAAGATGCATGTGCATGCTTAAAACGCATTTTCGCACAAATCCCTGCGCGGGTGCTAAAAAGAGCACCATCGGCATGCTTAGCACGTCGTTTGGTAGAAATCCACGTGCGCGTTCTGCCAAAAGCACCATTTGCATGCACATCGTGTGGTTTTGCAGAAAACTTCATCCGCGTCTACCAAAAGATGCATGTGCATGCTTAAAACGCGTTTTCGCACAAATCCGTGCGCGGGTGCTTAAAAGAGCAGCATCGGCATGCTTAGCACGTCGTTTGGTAGAAATACACGTGTGCGTTCTGCCAAAAGCACCATTTGCATGCACATCTTGTGGTTTTGCAGAAAACTTCATCCGCGTCTACCAAAAGATGCATGTGCATGCTTAAAACGCGTTTTCGCACAAATCCGTGCGCGGGTGCTAAAAAGAGCAGCATCGGCATGCTTAGCACGTCGTTTGGTAGAAATTCACGTGCGCGTTCTGCCAAAAGCACCATTTGCATGCACATCTTGTGGTTTTGCAGAAAACTTCATCCGCGTCTACCAAAAGATGCATGTGTATGCTTAAAACGCGTTTTCGCACAAATCCGTGCGCGGGGGCTAAAAAGAGCAGCATCGGCATGCTTAGCACGTCGTTTGGTAGAAATCCACGTGCGCGTTCTGCCAAAAGCACCATTTGCATGCACATCTTGTGGTTTTGCAGAAAACTTCATCCGCGTGTACCAAAAGATGCATGTGCATGCTTAAAACGCGTTTTCGCACAAATCCGTGCGCGGGTGCTAAAAAGAGCAGCATCGGCATGCTTAGCACGTCGTTTGGTAGAAATCCACGTGCGCGTTCTGCCAAAAGCACCATTTGCATGCACATCTTGTGGTTTTGCAGAAAACTTCATCCGCGTCTACCAAAAGATGCATGTGTATGCTTAAAACGCGTTTTCGCACAAATCCGTGCGCGGGTCCTGAAAAGACCAGCATCGGCATGCTTAGCACGTCGTTTCGTAGAAATCCACGTGCGCGTTCTGCCGAAAGCACCATTTGCATGCACATCTTGTGGTTTTGCAGAAAACTTCATCCGCGTCTACCAAAAGATGCATGTGCATGCTTAAAACGCGTTTTCGCACAAATCCTTGCGCGGGTGCTAAAAAGAGCAGCATCGGCATGCTTAGCACGTCGTTTGGTAGAAATCCACGTGCGCGTTCTGCCAAAAGCACCATTTGCATGCACATCTTGTGGTATTGCAGAAAACTTCATCCGCGTCTACCAAAAGATGCATGTGCATGCTTAAAACGCGTTTTCGCACAAATCCGTGCGCGGGTGCTAAAAAGAGCAGCATCGGCATGCTTAGCACGTCGTTTGGTAGAAATCCACGTGCGCGTTCTGCCAAAAGCACCATTTGCATGCACATCTTGTGGTTTTGCAGAAAACTTCATCCGCGTCTACCAAAAGATGCATGTGCATGCTTAAAACCCGTTTTCGCACAAATCTGTGCGCGGGTGCTAAAAAGAGCAGCATCGGCATGCTTAGCACGTCGTTTGGTAGAAATTCACGTGCGCGTTCTGCCAAAAGCACCATTTGCATGCACATCTTGTGGTTTTGCAGAAAACTTCATCCGCGTCTACCAAAAGATGCATGGGCATTCTTAAAACGCGTTTTCGCACAAATCCGTGCGCGGGTGCTAAAAAGAGCAGCATCGGCATGCTTAGCACGTCGTTTGGTAGAAATCCACGTGCGTGTTCTGCCAAAAGCACCATTTGCATGCACATCTTGTGGTTTTGCAGAAAACTTCATCCGCGTGTACCAAAAGATGCATGTGCATGCTTAAAACGCGTTTTCGCACAAATCCGTGCGCGGGTGCTAAAAAGAGCAGCATCGGCATGCTTAGCACGTCGTTTGGTAGAAATCCACGTGCGCGTTCTGCCGAAAGCACCATTTGCATGCACATCTTGTGGTTTTGCAGAAAACTTCATCCGCGTCTACCAAAAGATGCATGTGCATGCTTAAAACGCGTTTTCGCACAAATCCCTGCGCGGGCGCTAAAAAGAGCAGCATCGGCATGCTTAGCACGTCGTTTGGTAGAAATCCACGTGCGCGTTCTGCCAAAAGCACCATTTGCATGCACATCGTGTGGTTTTGCAGAAAACTTCATCCGCGTCTACCAAAAGATGCATGTGCATGCTTAAAACGCGTTTTCGCACAAATCCGTGCGCGGGTGCTAAAAAGAGCAGCATCGGCATGCTTAGCACGTCGTTTGGTAGAAATCCACGTGCGCGTTCTGCCAAAAGCACCATTTGCATGCACATCTTGTGGTTTTGCAGAAAACTTCATCCGCGTCTACCAAAAGATGCATGTGCATGCTTAAAACGCGTTTTCGCACAAATCCGTGCGCGGGTGCTAAAAAGAGCAGCATCGGCATGCTTAGCACGTCGTTTGGTAGAAATTCACGTGCGCGTTCTGCCAAAAGCACCATTTGCATGCACATCTTGTGGTTTTGCAGAAAACTTCATCCGCGTCTACCAAAAGATGCATGTGTATGCTTAAAACGCGTTTTCGCACAAATCCGTGCGCGGGTGCTAAAAAGAGCAGCATCGGCATGCTTAGCACGTCGTTTGGTAGAAATCCACGTGCGCGTTCTGCCAAAAGCACCATTTGCATGCACGTCTTGTGGTTTTGCAGAAAACTTCATCCGCGTCTACCAAAAGATGCATGTGCATGCTTCAAACGCGTTTTCGCACAAATCCGTGCGCGGGTGCTAAAAAGAGCAGCATCGGCATGCTTAGCACGTCGTTTGGTAGAAATCCACGTGCGCGTTCTGCCGAAAGCACCATTTGCATGCACATATTGTGGTTTTGCAGAAAACGTCATCCGCGTCTACCAAAAGATGCATGTGCATGCTTAAAACGCGTTTTCGCACAAATCCCTGCGCGGGTGCTAAAAAGAGCAGCATCGGCATGCTTAGCACGTCGTTTGGTAGAAATCCACGTGCGCGTTCTGCCAAAAGCACCATTTGCATGCACATCGTGTGGTTTTGCAGAAAACTTCATCCGCGTCTACCAAAAGATGCATGTGCATGCTTAAAACGCGTTTTCGCACAAATCCGTGCGCGGGTGCTAAAAAGAGCAGCATCGGCATGCTTAGCACGTCGTTTGGTAGAAATCCACGTGCGCGTTCTGCCAAAAGCACCATTTGCATGCACATCTTGTGGTTTTGCAGAAAACTTCATCCGCGTCTACCAAAAGATGCATGTGCATGCTTAAAACACGTTTTCGCACAAATCCGTGCGCGGGTGCTAAAAAGAGCAGCATCGGCATGCTTAGCACGTCGTTTGGTAGAAATTCACGTGCGCGTTCTGCCAAAAGCACCATTTGCATGCACATCTTGTGGTTTTGAGAAAACTTCATCCGCGTCTACCAAAAGATGCATGTGTATGCTTAAAACGCGTTTTCGCACAAATCCGTGCGCGGGTGCTAAAAAGAGCAGCATCGGCATGCTTAGCACGTCGTTTGGTAGAAATCCACGTGCGCGTTCTGCCAAAAGCACCATTTGCATGCACATCTTGTGGTTTTGCAGAAAACTTCATCCGCGTCTACCAAAAGATGCATGTGCATGCTTCAAACGCGTTTTCGCACAAATCCGTGCGCGGGTGCTAAAAAGAGCAGCATCGGCATGCTTAGCACGTCGTTTGGTAGAAATCCACGTGCGCGTTCTGCCAAAAGCACCATTTGCATGCACACCTTGTGGTTTTGCAGAAAACTTCATCCGCGTCTACCAAAAGATGCATGTGCATGCTTAAAACGCGTTTTCGCACAAATCTGTGCGCGGGTGCTAAAAAGAGCAGCATCGGCATGCTTAGCACGTCGTTTGGTAGAAATTCACGTGCGCGTTCTGCCAAAAGCACCATTTGCATGCACATCTTGTGGTTTTGCAGAAAACTTCATCCGCGTCTACCAAAAGATGCATGGGCATGCTTAAAACGCGTTTTCGCACAAATCCGTGCGCGGGTGCTAAAAAGAGCAGCATCGGCATGCTTAGCACGTCGTTTGGTAGAAATCCACGTGCGCGTTCTGCCAAAAGCACCATTTGCATGCACATCTTGTGGTTTTGCAGAAAACTTCATCCGCGTCTACCAAAAGATGCATGTGCATGCTTAAAACGCGTTTTCGCACAAATCCGTGCGCGGGTGCTAAAAAGAGCAGCATCGGCATGCTTAGCACGTCGTTTGGTAGAAATCCACGTGCGCGTTCTGCCGAAAGCACCATTTGCATGCACATATTGTGGTTTTGCAGAAAACTTCATCCGCGTCTACCAAAAGATGCATGTGCATGCTTAAAACGCGTTTTCGAACAAATCCCTGCGCGGGTGCTTAAAAGAGCAGCATCGGCATGCTTAGCACGTCGTTTGGTAGAAATCCACGTGCGCGTTCTGCCAAAAGCACCATTTGCATGCACATCGTGTGGTTTTGCAGAAAACTTCATCCGCGTCTACCAAAAGATGCATGTGCATGCTTAAAACGCGTTTTCGCACAAATCCGTGCGCGGGTGCTAAAAAGAGCAGCATCGGCATGCTTAGCACGTCGTTTGGTAGAAATCCACGTGCGCGTTCTGCCAAAAGCACCATTTGCATGCACATCTTGTGGTTTTGCAGAAAACTTCATCCGCGTCTACCAAAAGATGCATGTGCATGCTTAAAACGCGTTTTCGCACAAATCCGTGCGCGGGTGCTAAAAAGAGCAGCATCGGCATGCTTAGCACGTCGTTTGGTAGAAATTCACGTGCGCGTTCTGCCAAAAGCACCATTTGCATGCACATCTTGTGGTTTTGCAGAAAACTTCATCCGCGTCTACCAAAAGATGCATGTGTATGCTTAAAACGCGTTTTCGCACAAATCCGTGCGCGGGTGCTAAAAAGAGCAGCATCGGCATGCTTAGCACGTCGTTTGGTAGAAATCCACGTGCGCGTTCTGCCAAAAGCACCATTTGCATGCACATCTTGTGGTTTTGCAGAAAACTTCATCCGCGTCTACCAAAAGATGCATGTGCATGCTTCAAACGCGTTTTCGCACAAATCCGTGCGCGGGTGCTAAAAAGAGCAGCATCGGCATGCTTAGCACGTCGTTTGGTAGAAATCCACGTGCGCGTTCTGCCAAAAGCACCATTTGCATGCACATCTTGTGGTTTTGCAGAAAACTTCATCCGCGTCTACCAAAAGATGCATGTGCATGCTTAAAACGCGTTTTCGCACAAATCTGTGCGCGGGTGCTAAAAAGAGCAGCATCGGCATGCTTAGCACGTCGTTTGGTAGAAATTCACGTGCGCGTTCTGCCAAAAGCACCATTTGCATGCACATCTTGTGGTTTTGCAGAAAACTTCATCCGCGTCTACCAAAAGATGCATGGGCATGCTTAAAACGCGTTTTCGCACAAATCCGTGCGCGGGTGCTAAAAAGAGCAGCATCGGCATGCTTAGCACGTCGTTTGGTAGAAATCCACGTGCGCGTTCTGCCAAAAGCACCATTTGCATGCACATCTTGCGGTTTTGCAGAAAACTTCATCCGCGTCTACCAAAAGATGCATGTGCATGCTTCAAACGCGTTTTCGCACAAATCCGTGCGCGGGTGCTAAAAAGAGCAGCATCGGCATGCTTAGCACGTCGTTTGGTAGAAATCCACGTGCGCGTTCTGCCAAAAGCACCATTTGCATGCACATCTTGTGGTTTTGCAGAAAACTTCATCCGCGTCTACCAAAAGATGCATGTGCATGCTTAAAACGCGTTTTCGCACAAATCTGTGCGCGGGTGCTAAAAAGAGCAGCATCGGCATGCTTAGCACGTCGTTTGGTAGAAATTCACGTGCGCGTTCTGCCAAAAGCACCATTTGCATGCACATCTTGTGGTTTTGCAGAAAACTTCATCCGCGTCTACCAAAAGATGCATGGGCATGCTTAAAACGCGTTTTCGCACAAATCCGTGCGCGGGTGCTAAAAAGAGCAGCATCGGCATGCTTAGCACGTCGTTTGGTAGAAATCCACGTGCGCGTTCTGCCAAAAGCACCATTTGCATGCACATCTTGTGGTTTTGCAGAAAACTTCATCCGCGTCTACCAAAAGATGCATGTGCATGCTTAAAACGCGTTTTCGCACAAATCCGTGCGCGGGTGCTAAAAAGAGCAGCATCGGCATGCTTAGCACGTCGTTTGGTAGAAATCCACGTGCGCGTTCTGCCGAAAGCACCATTTGCATGCACATATTGTGGTTTTGCAGAAAACTTCATCCGCGTCTACCAAAAGATGCATGTGCATGCTTAAAACGCATTTTCGCACAAATCCCTGCGCGGGTGCTAAAAAGAGCACCATCGGCATGCTTAGCACGTCGTTTGGTAGAAATCCACGTGCGCGTTCTGCCAAAAGCACCATTTGCATGCACATCGTGTGGTTTTGCAGAAAACTTCATCCGCGTCTACCAAAAGATGCATGTGCATGCTTAAAACGCGTTTTCGCACAAATCCGTGCGCGGGTGCTTAAAAGAGCAGCATCGGCATGCTTAGCACGTCGTTTGGTAGAAATACACGTGTGCGTTCTGCCAAAAGCACCATTTGCATGCACATCTTGTGGTTTTGCAGAAAACTTCATCCGCGTCTACCAAAAGATGCATGTGCATGCTTAAAACGCGTTTTCGCACAAATCCGTGCGCGGGTGCTAAAAAGAGCAGCATCGGCATGCTTAGCACGTCGTTTGGTAGAAATTCACGTGCGCGTTCTGCCAAAAGCACCATTTGCATGCACATCTTGTGGTTTTGCAGAAAACTTCATCCGCGTCTACCAAAAGATGCATGTGTATGCTTAAAACGCGTTTTCGCACAAATCCGTGCGCGGGTGCTAAAAAGAGCAGCATCGGCATGCTTAGCACGTCGTTTGGTAGAAATCCACGTGCGCGTTCTGCCAAAAGCACCATTTGCATGCACATCTTGTGGTTTTGCAGAAAACTTCATCCGCGTGTACCAAAAGATGCATGTGCATGCTTAAAACGCGTTTTCGCACAAATCCGTGCGCGGGTGCTAAAAAGAGCAGCATCGGCATGCTTAGCACGTCGTTTGGTAGAAATCCACGTGCGCGTTCTGCCAAAAGCACCATTTGCATGCACATCTTGTGGTTTTGCAGAAAACTTCATCCGCGTCTACCAAAAGATGCATGTGTATGCTTAAAACGCGTTTTCGCACAAATCCGTGCGCGGGTCCTGAAAAGACCAGCATCGGCATGCTTAGCACGTCGTTTCGTAGAAATCCACGTGCGCGTTCTGCCGAAAGCACCATTTGCATGCACATCTTGTGGTTTTGCAGAAAACTTCATCCGCGTCTACCAAAAGATGCATGTGCATGCTTAAAACGCGTTTTCGCACAAATCCTTGCGCGGGTGCTAAAAAGAGCAGCATCGGCATGCTTAGCACGTCGTTTGGTAGAAATCCACGTGCGCGTTCTGCCAAAAGCACCATTTGCATGCACATCTTGTGGTATTGCAGAAAACTTCATCCGCGTCTACCAAAAGATGCATGTGCATGCTTAAAACGCGTTTTCGCACAAATCCGTGCGCGGGTGCTAAAAAGAGCAGCATCGGCATGCTTAGCACGTCGTTTGGTAGAAATCCACGTGCGCGTTCTGCCAAAAGCACCATTTGCATGCACATCTTGTGGTTTTGCAGAAAACTTCATCCGCGTCTACCAAAAGATGCATGTGCATGCTTAAAACCCGTTTTCGCACAAATCTGTGCGCGGGTGCTAAAAAGAGCAGCATCGGCATGCTTAGCACGTCGTTTGGTAGAAATTCACGTGCGCGTTCTGCCAAAAGCACCATTTGCATGCACATCTTGTGGTTTTGCAGAAAACTTCATCCGCGTCTACCAAAAGATGCATGGGCATTCTTAAAACGCGTTTTCGCACAAATCCGTGCGCGGGTGCTAAAAAGAGCAGCATCGGCATGCTTAGCACGTCGTTTGGTAGAAATCCACGTGCGTGTTCTGCCAAAAGCACCATTTGCATGCACATCTTGTGGTTTTGCAGAAAACTTCATCCGCGTGTACCAAAAGATGCACGTGCATGCTTAAAACGCGTTTTCGCACAAATCCGTGCGCGGGTGCTAAAAAGAGCAGCATCGGCATGCTTAGCACGTCGTTTGGTAGAAATCCACGTGCGCGTTCTGCCAAAAGCACCATTTGCATGCACATCTTGTTGTATTGCAGAAAACTTCATCCGCGTCTACCAAAAGATGCATGTGCATGCTTAAAACGCGTTTTCGCACAAATCCGCACGCGGGTGCTAAAAAGAGCAGCATCGGCAAGCTTAGCACGTCGTTTGGTAGAAATCCACGTGCGCGTTCTGCCAAAAGCACCATTTGCATGCACATCTTGTGGTTTTGCAGAAAACTTCATCCGCGTCTACCAAAAGATGCATGTGCATGCTTAAAACGCGTTTTCGCACAAATTCGTGCGCGGGTGCTAAAAAGAGCAGCATCGGCATGCTTAGCACGTAGTTTGGTAGAAATCCACGTGCGCGTTCTGCCAAAAGCACCATTTGCATGCACATCTTGTGGTTTTGCAGAAAACTTCATCAGCGTCTACCAAAAGATGCATGTGCATGCTTAAAACGCGTTTTCGCACAAATCCGTGCGCGGGTGCTAAAAAGAGCAGCATCGGCATGCTTAGCACGTCGTTTGGTAGAAATCCACGTGCGCGTTCTGCCAAAAGCACCATTTGCATGCACATCTTGTGGTGTTGCAGAAAACTTCATCCGCGTCTACCAAAAGATGCATGTGCATGCTTAAAACGCGTTTTTGCACAAATCCGTGCGCGGGTGCTAAAAAGAGCAGCATCGGCATGCTTAGCACGTCGTTTGGTAGAAATCCACGTGCGCGTTCTGCCAAAAGCACCATTTGCATGCACATCTTGTGGTTTTGCAGAAAACTTCATCCGCGTCTACCAAAAGATGCATGTGCATGCTTAAAACGCGTTTTCGCACAAATCCGTGCGCGGGTGCTATAAAGAGCAGCATCGGCATGCTTAGCACGTCGTTTGGTAGAAATCCACGTGCGCGTTCTGCCAAAAGCACTATTTGCATGCACATCTTGTGGTTTTGCAGAAAACTTCATCCGCGTCTACCAAAAGATGCATGTGCATGCTTAAAACGCGTTTTCGCACAAATCCGTGCGCGGGTGCTAAAAAGAGCAGCATCGGCATGCTTAGCACGTCGTTTGGTAGAAATCCACGTGCGCGTTCTGCCAAAAGCACCATTTGCATGCACATCTTGTGGTTTTGCAGAAAACTTCATCCGCGTCTACCAAAATATGCATGTGCATGCTTAAAACGCGTTTTCGCACAAATCCGTGCGCGGGTGCTAAAAAGAGCAGCATCGGCATGCTTAGCACGTCGTTTGGTAGAAATCCACGTGCGCGTTCTGCCAAAAGCACCATTTGCATACACATCTTGTGGTTTTGCAGAAAACTTCATCCGCGTCTACCAAAAGATGCATGTGCATGCTTAAAACGCGTTTTCGCACAAATCCGTGCGCGGCTGCTAAAAAGAGCAGCATCGGCATGTTTAGCACGTCGTTTCGTAGAAATCCACGTGCGCGTTCTGCCAAAAGCACCATTTGCATGCACATCTTGTGGTTTTGCAGAAAACTTCATCCGCGTCTACCAAAAGATGCATGTGCATGCCTAAAACGCGTTTTCGCACAAATCCGTGCGCGGGTGCTGAAAAGAGCAGCATCGGCATGCTTAGCACGTCGTTTGGTAGAAATCCACGTGCGCGTTCTGCCGAAAGCACCATTTGCATGCACATCTTGTGGTTTTGCAGAAAACTTCATCCGCGTCTACCAAAAGATGCATGTGCATGCTTAAAACGCGTTTTCGCACAAATCCGTGCGCGGGTGCTAAAAAGAGCAGCATCGGCATGCTTAGCACGTCGTTTGGTAGAAATCCACGTGCGCGTTCTGCCAAAAGCACCATTTGCATGCACATCTTGTGGTTTTGCAGAAAACTTCATCCGCGTCTACCAAAAGACGCATGTGCATGCTTAAAACGCGTTTTCGCACAAATCCGTGCGCGGGTGCTGAAAAGAGCAGCATCGGCATGCTTAGCACGTCGTTTGGTAGAAATCCACGTGCGCGTTCTGCCGAAAGCACCATTTGCATGCACATCTTGTGGTTTTGCAGAAAAATTCATCCGCGTCTACCAAAAGATGCATGTGCATGCTTAAAACGCGTTTTCGCACAAATCCGTGCGCGGGTGCTAAAAAGAGCAGCATCGGCATGCTTAGCACGTCGTTTGGTAGAAATCCACGTGCGCGTTCTGCCAAAAGCACCATTTGCATGCACATCTTGTGGTATTGCAGAAAACTTCATCCGCGTCTACCAAAAGATGCATGTGCATGCTTAAAACGCGTTTTCGCACAAATCCGTGCGCGGGTGCTAAAAAGAGCAGCATCGGCATGCTTAGCACGTCGCTTGGTAGAAATCCACGTGCACGTTTTGCCAAAAGCACCATTTGCATGCACATGTTGTGGTTTTGCAGAAAACTTCATCCGCGTCTACCAAAAGTTACATGTGCATGCTTAAAACGCGTTTTCGCACAAATCCGTGCGCGGGTGCTAAAACGAGCAGCATCGGCATGCTTAGCACGTCGTTTGGTAGAAATCCACGTGCGCGTTCTGCCAAAAGCACCATTTGCATGCACATCTTGTGGTTTTGCAGAAAACTTCATCCGCGTCTACCAAACGATGCATGTGCATGCTTAAAACGCGTTATCGCACAAATCCGTGCGCGGGTGCTAAAAAGAGCAGCATCGGCATGCTTAGCACGTCGTTTGGTAGAAAACCACGTGCGCGTTCTGCCAAAAGCACCATTTGCATGCACATCTTCTGGTTTTGCAGAAAACTTCATCCGCGTCTACCAAAAGATGCATGTGCGTGCTTAAAACGCGTTTTCGCACAAATCCGTGCGTGGGTGCTAAAAAGAGCAGCATCGGCATGCTTAGCACGTCGTTTGGTAGAAATTCACGTGCGCGTTCTGCCGAAAGCACCATTTGCATGCACATCTTGTGGTTTTGCAGAAAACTTCATCCTCGTCTACCAAAAGATGCATGTGCATGCTTAAAACGCGTTTTCGCACAAATCCGTGCGCGCTTGCTAAAAAGAGCAGCATCGGCATGCTTAGCACGTCGTTTGGTAGAAATCCACGTGCGCGTTCTGCCAAAAGCACCATTTGCATGCACATCTTGTGGTTTTGCAGAAAACTTCATCCGCGTCTACCAAAAGATGCATGTGCATGCTTAAAACGCGTTTTCGCACAAATCCGTGCGCGGGTGCTAAAAAGAGCAGCATCGGCATGCTTAGCACGTCGTTTGGTAGAAATCCACGTGCGCGTTCTGCCAAAAGCACCATTTGCATGCACATCTTGTGGTTTTGCAGAAAACTTCATCCGCGTCTACCAAAAGATGCATGTGCATGCTTAAAACGCGTTTTCGCACAAATCCGTGCGCGGGTGCTGAAAAGAGCAGCATCGCCATGCTTAGCACGTCGTTTGGTAGAAATCCACGTGCGCGTTCTGCCGAAAGCACCATTTGCATGCACATCTTGTGGTTTTGCAGAAAACTTCATCCGCGTCTACCAAAAGATGCATGTGCATGCTTAAAACGCGTTTTCGCACAAATCCGTGCGCGGGTGCTAAAAAGAGCAGCATCGGCATGCTTAGCACGTCGTTTGGTAGAAATCCACGTGCGCGTTCTGCCAAAACACCATTTGCATGCACATCTTGTGGTTTTGCAGAAAACTTCATCCGCGTCTACCAAAATATGCATGTGCATGCTTAAAACGCGTTTTCGCACAAATCCGTGCGCGGGTGCTAAAAAGAGCAGCATCGGCATGCTTAGCACGTCGTTTGGTAGAAATCCACGTGCGCGTTCTGCCAAAAGCACCATTTGCATGCACATCTTGTGGTTTTGCAGAAAACTTCATCCGCGTCTACCAAAAGATGCATGTGCATGCTTAAAACGCGTTTTCGCACAAATCCGTGCGCGGGTGCTGAAAAGACCAGCATCGGCATGCCTAGCACGTCGTTTGGTAGAAATCCACGTGCGCGTTCTGCCGAAAGCACCATTTGCATGCACATCTTGTGGTTTTGCAGAAAACTTCATCCGCGTCTACCAAAAGATGCATGTGCATGCTTAAAACGCGTTTTCGCACAAATCCGTGCGCGGGTGCTAAAAAGAGCAGCATCGGCATGCTTAGCACGTCGTTTGGTAGAAATCCACGTGCGCGTTCTGCCAAAAGCACCATTTGCATGCACATCTTGTGGTTTTGCAGAAAACTTCATCCGCGTCTACCAAAAGATGCATGTGCATGCTTAAAACGCGTTTTCGCACAAATCCGTGCGCGGGTGCTGAAAAGACCAGCATCGGCATGCCTAGCACGTCGTTTGGTAGAAATCCACGTGCGCGTTCTGCCGAAAGCACCATTTGCATGCACATCTTGTGGTTTTGCAGAAAACTTCATCCGCGTCTACCAAAAGATGCATGTGCATGCTTAAAACGCGTTTTCGCACAAATCCGTGCGCGGGTGCTAAAAAGAGCAGCATCGGCATGCTTAGCACGTCGTTTGGTAGAAATCCACGTGCGCGTTCTGCAAAAAGCACCATTTGCATGCACATCTTGTGGTATTGCAGAAAACTTCATCCGCGTCTACCAAAAGATGCATGTGCATGCTTAAAACGCGTTTTCGCACAAATCCGCGCGCGGGTGCTAAAAAGAGCAGCATCGGCATGCTTAGCACGTCGTTTGGTAGAAATCCACGTGCGCGTTCTGCCAAAAGCACCATTTGCATGCACATCTTGTGGTTTTGCAGAAAACTTCATCCGCGTCTTCCAAAAGATGCATGTGCATGCTTAAAACGCGTTTTCGCACAAATCCGTGCGCGGGTGCTAAAAAGAGCAGCATCGGCATGCTTAGCACGTCGTTTGGTAGAAATCCACGTGCGCGTTCTGCCAAAAGCACCATTTGCATGCACATCTTGTGGTTTTGCAGAAAACTTCATCCGCGTCTACCAAAAGATGCATGTGCATGCTTAAAACGCGTTTTCGCACAAATCCGTGCGCGGGTGCTAAAAAGAGCAGCATCGGCATGCTTAGCACGTCGTTTGGTAGAAATCCACGTGCGCGTTCTGCCAAAAGCACCATTTGCATGCACATCTTGTGGTTTTGCAGAAAACTTCATCCGCGTCTACCAAAAGATGCATGTGCGTGCTTAAAACGCGTTTTCGCACAAATCCGTGCGCGGGTGCTAAAAAGAGCAGCATCGGCATTTAGCACGTCGTTTGGTAGAAATCCACGTGCGCGTTCTGCCAAAAGCACCATTTGCATGCACATCTTGTGGTTTTGCAGAAAACTTCATCCGCGTCTACCAAAAGATTCATGTGCATGCTTAAAACGCGTTTTCGCACAAATCCGTGCGCGGGTGCTAAAAAGAGCAGCATCGGCATGCTTAGCACGTCGTTTGGTAGAAATCCACGTGCACGTTCTGCCAAAAGCACCATTTGCATGCACATCTTGTGGTTTTGCAGAAAACTTCATCCGCGTCTACCAAAAGATGCATGTGCATGCTTAAAACGCGTTTTCGCACAAATCCGTGCGCGGGTGCTAAAAAGAGCAGCATCGGCATGCTTAGCACGTCGTTTGGTAGAAATCCACGTGCGCGTTCTGCCGAAAGCACCATTTGCATGCACATCTTGTGGTTTTGCAGAAAACTTCATCCGCGTCTACCAAAAGATGCATGTGCATGCTTAAAACGCGTTTTCGCACAAATCCGTGCGCGGGTGCTAAAAAGAGCAGCATCGGCATGCTTAGCACGTCGTTTGGTAGAAATCCACGTGCGCGTTCTGCCAAAAGCACCATTTGCATGCACATCTTGTGGTATTGCAGAAAACTTCATCCGCGTCTACCAAAAGATGCATGTGCATGCTTAAAACGCGTTTTCGCACAAATCCGTGCGCGGGTGCTAAAAAGAGCAGCATCGGCATGCTTAGCACGTCGCTTGGTAGAAATCCACGTGCACGTTTTGCCAAAAGCACCATTTGCATGCACATGTTGTGGTTTTGCAGAAAACTTCATCCGCGTCTACCAAAAGTTACATGTGCATGCTTAAAACGCGTTTTCGCACAAATCCGTGCGCGGGTGCTAAAAAGAGCAGCATCGGCATGCTTAGCACGTCGTTTGGTAGAAATCCACGTGCGCGTTCTGCCAAAAGCACCATTTGCATGCACATCTTGTGGTTTTGCAGAAAACTTCATCCGCGTCTACCAAAAGATGCATGTGCATGCTTAAAACGCGTTATCGCACAAATCCGTGCGCGGGTGCTAAAAAGAGCAGCATCGGCATGCTTAGCACGTCGTTTGGTAGAAAACCACGTGCGCGTTCTGCCAAAAGCACCATTTGCATGCACATCTTCTGGTTTTGCAGAAAACTTCATCCGCGTCTACCAAAAGATGCATGTGCGTGCTTAAAACGCGTTTTCGCACAAATCCGTGCGTGGGTGCTAAAAAGAGCAGCATCGGCATGCTTAGCACGTCGTTTGGTAGAAATTCACGTGCGCGTTCTGCCGAAAGCACCATTTGCATGCACATCTTGTGGTTTTGCAGAAAACTTCATCCTCGTCTACCAAAAGATGCATGTGCATGCTTAAAACGCGTTTTCGCACAAATCCGTGCGCGCTTGCTAAAAAGAGCAGCATCGGCATGCTTAGCACGTCGTTTGGTAGAAATCCACGTGCGCGTTCTGCCAAAAGCACCATTTGCATGCACATCTTGTGGTTTTGCAGAAAACTTCATCCGCGTCTACCAAAAGATGCATGTGCATGCTTAAAACGCGTTTTCGCACAAATCCGTGCGCGGGTGCTAAAAAGAGCAGCATCGGCATGCTTAGCACGTCGTTTGGTAGAAATCCACGTGCGCGTTCTGCCAAAAGCACCATTTGCATGCACATCTTGTGGTTTTGCAGAAAACTTCATCCGCGTCTACCAAAAGATGCATGTGCATGCTTAAAACGCGTTTTCGCACAAATCCGTGCGCGGGTGCTGAAAAGAGCAGCATCGCCATGCTTAGCACGTCGTTTGGTAGAAATCCACGTGCGCGTTCTGCCGAAAGCACCATTTGCATGCACATCTTGTGGTTTTGCAGAAAACTTCATCCGCGTCTACCAAAAGATGCATGTGCATGCTTAAAACGCGTTTTCGCACAAATCCGTGCGCGGGTGCTAAAAAGAGCAGCATCGGCATGCTTAGCACGTCGTTTGGTAGAAATCCACGTGCGCGTTCTGCCAAAACACCATTTGCATGCACATCTTGTGGTTTTGCAGAAAACTTCATCCGCGTGTACCAAAAGATGCATGTGCATGCTTAAAACGCGTTTTCGCACAAATCCGTGCGCGGGTGCTAAAAAGAGCAGCATCGGCATGCTTAGCACGTCGTTTGGTAGAAATCCACGTGCGCGTTCTGCCAAAAGCACCATTTGCATGCACATCTTGTGGTTTTGCAGAAAACTTCATCCGCGTCTACCAAAAGATGCATGTGCATGCTTAAAACGCGTTTTCGCACAAATCCGTGCGCGGGTGCTGAAAAGACCAGCATCGGCATGCCTAGCACGTCGTTTGGTAGAAATCCACGTGCGCGTTCTGCCGAAAGCACCATTTGCATGCACATCTTGTGGTTTTGCAGAAAACTTCATCCGCGTCTACCAAAAGTTACATGTGCATGCTTAAAACGCGTTTTCGCACAAATCCGTGCGCGGGTGCTAAAAAGAGCAGCATCGGCATGCTTAGCACGTCGTTTGGTAGAAATCCACGTGCGCGTTCTGCCAAAAGCACCATTTGCATGCACATCTTGTGGTATTGCAGAAAACTTCATCCGCGTCTACCAAAAGATGCATGTGCATGCTTAAAACGCGTTATCGCACAAATCCGTGCGCGGGTGCTAAAAAGAGCAGCATCGGCATGCTTAGCACGTCGTTTGGTAGAAAACCACGTGCGCGTTCTGCCAAAAGCACCATTTGCATGCACATCTTCTGGTTTTGCAGAAAACTTCATCCGCGTCTACCAAAAGATGCATGTGCGTGCTTAAAACGCGTTTTCGCACAAATCCGTGCGTGGGTGCTAAAAAGAGCAGCATCGGCATGCTTAGCACGTCGTTTGGTAGAAATTCACGTGCGCGTTCTGCCGAAAGCACCATTTGCATGCACATCTTGTGGTTTTGCAGAAAACTTCATCCTCGTCTACCAAAAGATGCATGTGCATGCTTAAAACGCGTTTTCGCACAAATCCGTGCGCGCTTGCTAAAAAGAGCAGCATCGGCATGCTTAGCACGTCGTTTGGTAGAAATCCACGTGCGCGTTCTGCCAAAAGCACCATTTGCATGCACATCTTGTGGTTTTGCAGAAAACTTCATCCGCGTCTACCAAAAGATGCATGTGCATGCTTAAAACGCGTTTTCGCACAAATCCGTGCGCGGGTGCTAAAAAGAGCAGCATCGGCATGCTTAGCACGTCGTTTGGTAGAAATCCACGTGCGCGTTCTGCCAAAAGCACCATTTGCATGCACATCTTGTGGTTTTGCAGAAAACTTCATCCGCGTCTACCAAAAGATGCATGTGCATGCTTAAAACGCGTTTTCGCACAAATCCGTGCGCGGGTGCTGAAAAGAGCAGCATCGCCATGCTTAGCACGTCGTTTGGTAGAAATCCACGTGCGCGTTCTGCCGAAAGCACCATTTGCATGCACATCTTGTGGTTTTGCAGAAAACTTCATCCGCGTCTACCAAAAGATGCATGCGCATGCTTAAAACGCGTTTTCGCACAAATCCGTGCGCGGGTGCTAAAAAGAGCAGCATCGGCATGCTTAGCACGTCGTTTGGTAGAAATCCACGTGCGCGTTCTGCCAAAACACCATTTGCATGCACATCTTGTGGTTTTGCAGAAAACTTCATCCGCGTGTACCAAAAGATGCATGTGCATGCTTAAAACGCGTTTTCGCACAAATCCGTGCGCGGGTGCTAAAAAGAGCAGCATCGGCATGCTTAGCACGTCGTTTGGTAGAAATCCACGTGCGCGTTCTGCCAAAAGCACCATTTGCATGCACATCTTGTGGTTTTGCAGAAAACTTCATCCGCGTCTACCAAAAGATGCATGTGCATGCTTAAAACGCGTTTTCGCACAAATCCGTGCGCGGGTGCTGAAAAGACCAGCATCGGCATGCCTAGCACGTCGTTTGGTAGAAATCCACGTGCGCGTTCTGCCGAAAGCACCATTTGCATGCACATCTTGTGGTTTTGCAGAAAACTTCATCCGCGTCTACCAAAAGATGCATGTGCATGCTTAAAACGCGTTTTCGCACAAATCCGTGCGCGGGTGCTAAAAAGAGCAGCATCGGCATGCTTAGCACGTCGTTTGGTAGAAATCCACGTGCGCGTTCTGCCAAAAGCACCATTTGCATGCACATCTTGTGGTTTTGCAGAAAACTTCATCCGCGTCTACCAAAAGATGCATGTGCATGCTTAAAACGCGTTATCGCACAAATCCGTGCGCGGGTGCTAAAAAGAGCAGCATCGGCATGCTTAGCACGTCGTTTGGTAGAAAACCACGTGCGCGTTCTGCCAAAAGCACCATTTGCATGCACATCTTCTGGTTTTGCAGAAAACTTCATCCGCGTCTACCAAAAGATGCATGTGCGTGCTTAAAACGCGTTTTCGCACAAATCCGTGCGTGGGTGCTAAAAAGAGCAGCATCGGCATGCTTAGCACGTCGTTTGGTAGAAATTCACGTGCGCGTTCTGCCGAAAGCACCATTTGCATGCACATCTTGTGGTTTTGCAGAAAACTTCATCCTCGTCTACCAAAAGATGCATGTGCATGCTTAAAACGCGTTTTCGCACAAATCCGTGCGCGCTTGCTAAAAAGAGCAGCATCGGCATGCTTAGCACGTCGTTTGGTAGAAATCCACGTGCGCGTTCTGCCAAAAGCACCATTTGCATGCACATCTTGTGGTTTTGCAGAAAACTTCATCCGCGTCTACCAAAAGATGCATGTGCATGCTTAAAACGCGTTTTCGCACAAATCCGTGCGCGGGTGCTAAAAAGAGCAGCATCGGCATGCTTAGCACGTCGTTTGGTAGAAATCCACGTGCGCGTTCTGCCAAAAGCACCATTTGCATGCACATCTTGTGGTTTTGCAGAAAACTTCATCCGCGTCTACCAAAAGATGCATGTGCATGCTTAAAACGCGTTTTCGCACAAATCCGTGCGCGGGTGCTGAAAAGAGCAGCATCGCCATGCTTAGCACGTCGTTTGGTAGAAATCCACGTGCGCGTTCTGCCGAAAGCACCATTTGCATGCACATCTTGTGGTTTTGCAGAAAACTTCATCCGCGTCTACCAAAAGATGCATGTGCATGCTTAAAACGCGTTTTCGCACAAATCCGTGCGCGGGTGCTAAAAAGAGCAGCATCGGCATGCTTAGCACGTCGTTTGGTAGAAATCCACGTGCGCGTTCTGCCAAAACACCATTTGCATGCACATCTTGTGGTTTTGCAGAAAACTTCATCCGCGTGTACCAAAAGATGCATGTGCATGCTTAAAACGCGTTTTCGCACAAATCCGTGCGCGGGTGCTAAAAAGAGCAGCATCGGCATGCTTAGCACGTCGTTTGGTAGAAATCCACGTGCGCGTTCTGCCAAAAGCACCATTTGCATGCACATCTTGTGGTTTTGCAGAAAACTTCATCCGCGTCTACCAAAAGATGCATGTGCATGCTTAAAACGCGTTTTCGCACAAATCCGTGCGCGGGTGCTGAAAAGACCAGCATCGGCATGCCTAGCACGTCGTTTGGTAGAAATCCACGTGCGCGTTCTGCCGAAAGCACCATTTGCATGCACATCTTGTGGTTTTGCAGAAAACTTCATCCGCGTCTACCAAAAGATGCATGTGCATGCTTAAAACGCGTTTTCGCACAAATCCGTGCGCGGGTGCTAAAAAGAGCAGCATCGGCATGCTTAGCACGTCGTTTGGTAGAAATCCACGTGCGCGTTCTGCAAAAAGCACCATTTGCATGCACATCTTGTGGTATTGCAGAAAACTTCATCCGCGTCTACCAAAAGATGCATGTGCATGCTTAAAACGCGTTTTCGCACAAATCCGTGCGCGGGTGCTAAAAAGAGCAGCATCGGCATGCTTAGCACGTCGTTTGGTAGAAATCCACGTGCGCGTTCTGCCAAAAGCACCATTTGCATGCACATCTTGTGGTTTTGCAGAAAACTTCATCCGCGTCTTCCAAAAGATGCATGTGCATGCTTAAAACGCGTTTTCGCACAAATCCGTGCGCGGGTGCTAAAAAGAGCAGCATCGGCATGCTTAGCACGTCGTTTGGTAGAAATCCACGTGCGCGTTCTGCCAAAAGCACCATTTGCATGCACATCTTGTGGTTTTGCAGAAAACTTCATCCGCGTCTACCAAAAGATGCATGTGCATGCTTAAAACGCGTTTTCGCACAAATCCGTGCGCGGGTGCTAAAAAGAGCAGCATCGGCATGCTTAGCACGTCGTTTGGTAGAAATCCACGTGCGCGTTCTGCCAAAAGCACCATTTGCATGCACATCTTGTGGTTTTGCAGAAAACTTCATCCGCGTCTACCAAAAGATGCATGTGCGTGCTTAAAACGCGTTTTCGCACAAATCCGTGCGCGGGTGCTAAAAAGAGCAGCATCGGCATTTAGCACGTCGTTTGGTAGAAATCCACGTGCGCGTTCTGCCAAAAGCACCATTTGCATGCACATCTTGTGGTTTTGCAGAAAACTTCATCCGCGTCTACCAAAAGATTCATGTGCATGCTTAAAACGCGTTTTCGCACAAATCCGTGCGCGGGTGCTAAAAAGAGCAGCATCGGCATGCTTAGCACGTCGTTTGGTAGAAATCCACGTGCACGTTCTGCCAAAAGCACCATTTGCATGCACATCTTGTGGTTTTGCAGAAAACTTCATCCGCGTCTACCAAAAGATGCATGTGCATGCTTAAAACGCGTTTTCGCACAAATCCGTGCGCGGGTGCTAAAAAGAGCAGCATCGGCATGCTTAGCACGTCGTTTGGTAGAAATCCACGTGCGCGTTCTGCCGAAAGCACCATTTGCATGCACATCTTGTGGTTTTGCAGAAAACTTCATCCGCGTCTACCAAAAGATGCATGTGCATGCTTAAAACGCGTTTTTGCACAAATCCGTGCGCGGGTGCTAAAAAGAGCAGCATCGGCATGCTTAGCACGTCGTTTGGTAGAAATCCACGTGCGCGTTCTGCCAAAAGCACCATTTGCATGCACATCTTGTGGTTTTGCAGAAAACTTCATCCGCGTCTACCAAAAGATGCATGTCCATGCTAAAACGCGTTTTCGCACAAATCCGTGCGCGGGTGCTATAAAGAGCAGCATCGGCATGCTTAGCACGTCGTTTGGTAGAAATCCACGTGCGCGTTCTGCCAAAAGCACCATTTGCATGCACATCTTGTGGTTTTGCAGAAAACTTCATCCGCGTCTACCAAAAGATGCATGTGCATGTTTAAAACGCGTTTTCGCACAAATCCGTGCGCGGGTGCTAAAAAGAGCAGCATCGGCATGCTTAGCACGTCGTTTGGTAGAAATCCACGTGCGCGTTCTGCCAAAAGCACCATTTGCATGCACATCTTGTGGTTTTGCAGAAAACTTCATCCGCGTCTACCAAAATATGCATGTGCATGCTTAAAACGCGTTTTCGCACAAATCCGTGCGCGGGTGCTAAAAAGAGCAGCATCGGCATGCTTAGCACGTCGTTTGGTAGAAATCCACGTGCGCGTTCTGCCAAAAGCACCATTTGCATACACATCTTGTGGTTTTGCAGAAAACTTCATCCGCGTCTACCAAAAGATGCATGTGCATGCTTAAAACGCGTTTTCGCACAAATCCGTGCGCGGGTGCTAAAAAGAGCAGCATCGGCATGCTTAGCACGTCGTTTGGTAGAAATCCACGTGCGCGTTCTGCCGAAAGCACCATTTGCATGCACATCTTGTGGTTTTGCAGAAAACTTCATCCGCGTCTACCAAAAGATGCATGTGCATGCTTAAAACGCGTTTTCGCACAAATCCGTGCGCGGGTGCTAAAAAGAGCAGCATCGGCATGCTTAGCACGTCGTTTCGTAGAAATCCACGTGCGCGTTCTGCCAAAAGCACCATTTGCATGCAGATCTTGTGGTTTTGCAGAAAACTTCATCCGCGTCTGCCAAAAGATGCATGTGTATGCTTAAAACGCGTTTTCGCACAAATCCGTGCGCGGGTGCTGAAAAGAGCAGCATCGGCATGCTTAGCACGTCGTTTGGTAGAAATCCACGTGCGCGTTCTGCCGAAAGCACCATTTTCATGCACATCTTGTGGTTTTGCAGAAAACTTCATCCGCGTCTACCAAAAGATGCATGTGCGTGCTTAAAACGCGTTTTCGCACAAATCCGTGCGCGGGTGCTAAAAAGAGCAGCATCGGCATTTAGCACGTCGTTTGGTAGAAATCCACGTGCGCGTTCTGCCAAAAGCACCATTTGCATGCACATCTTGTGGTTTTGCAGAAAACTTCATCCGCGTCTACCAAAAGATTCATGTGCATGCTTAAAACGCGTTTTCGCACAAATCCGTGCGCGGGTGCTAAAAAGAGCAGCATCGGCATGCTTAGCACGTCGTTTGGTAGAAATCCACGTGCACGTTCTGCCAAAAGCACCATTTGCATGCACATCTTGTGGTTTTGCAGAAAACTTCATCCGCGTCTACCAAAAGATGCATGTGCATGCTTAAAACGCGTTTTCGCACAAATCCGTGCGCGGGTGCTAAAAAGAGCAGCATCGGCATGCTTAGCACGTCGTTTGGTAGAAATCCACGTGCGCGTTCTGCCGAAAGCACCATTTGCATGCACATCTTGTGGTTTTGCAGAAAACTTCATCCGCGTCTACCAAAAGATGCATGTGCATGCTTAAAACGCGTTTTTGCACAAATCCGTGCGCGGGTGCTAAAAAGAGCAGCATCGGCATGCTTAGCACGTCGTTTGGTAGAAATCCACGTGCGCGTTCTGCCAAAAGCACCATTTGCATGCACATCTTGTGGTTTTGCAGAAAACTTCATCCGCGTCTACCAAAAGATGCATGTGCATGCTAAAACGCGTATTCGCACAAATCCGTGCGCGGGTGCTATAAAGAGCAGCATCGGCATGCTTAGCACGTCGTTTGGTAGAAATCCACGTGCGCGTTCTGCCAAAAGCACCATTTGCATGCACATCTTGTGGTTTTGCAGAAAACTTCATCCGCGTCTACCAAAAGATGCATGTGCATGTTTAAAACGCGTTTTCGCACAAATCCGTGCGCGGGTGCTAAAAAGAGCAGCATCGGCATGCTTAGCACGTCGTTTGGTAGAAATCCACGTGCGCGTTCTGCCAAAAGCACCATTTGCATGCACATCTTGTGGTTTTGCAGAAAACTTCATCCGCGTCTACCAAAATATGCATGTGCATGCTTAAAACGCGTTTTCGCACAAATCCGTGCGCGGGTGCTAAAAAGAGCAGCATCGGCATGCTTAGCACGTCGTTTGGTAGAAATCCACGTGCGCGTTCTGCCAAAAGCACCATTTGCATACACATCTTGTGGTTTTGCAGAAAACTTCATCCGCGTCTACCAAAAGATGCATGTGCATGCTTAAAACGCGTTTTCGCACAAATCCGTGCGCGGGTGCTAAAAAGAGCAGCATCGGCATGCTTAGCACGTCGTTTGGTAGAAATCCACGTGCGCGTTCTGCCGAAAGCACCATTTGCATGCACATCTTGTGGTTTTGCAGAAAACTTCATCCGCGTCTACCAAAAGATGCATGTGCATGCTTAAAACGCGTTTTCGCACAAATCCGTGCGCGGGTGCTAAAAAGAGCAGCATCGGCATGCTTAGCACGTCGTTTCGTAGAAATCCACGTGCGCGTTCTGCCAAAAGCACCATTTGCATGCAGATCTTGTGGTTTTGCAGAAAACTTCATCCGCGTCTGCCAAAAGATGCATGTGTATGCTTAAAACGCGTTTTCGCACAAATCCGTGCGCGGGTGCTGAAAAGAGCAGCATCGGCATGCTTAGCACGTCGTTTGGTAGAAATCCACGTGCGCGTTCTGCCGAAAGCACCATTTTCATGCACATCTTGTGGTTTTGCAGAAAACTTCATCCGCGTCTACCAAAAGATGCATGTGCATGCTTAAAACGCGTTTCCGCACAAATCCGTGCGCGGGTGCTAAAAAGAGTAGCATCGGCATGCTTAGCACGTCGTTTGGTAGAAATCCACGTGCGCGTTCTGCCGAAAGCACCATTTGCATGCACTTCTTGTGGTTTTGCAGAAAACTTCATCCGCGTCTACCAAAAGATGCATGTGCATGCTTAAAACGCGTTTTCGCACAAATCCGTGCGCGGGTGCTAAAAAGAGCAGCATCGGCATGCTTAGTACGTCGTTTGGTAGAAATGCACTTGCGCGTTCTGCCAAAAGCACCATTTGCATGCACATCTTGTGGTATTGCAGAAAACTTCATCCGCGTCTACCAAAAGATGCATGTGCATGCTTAAAACGCGTTTTCGCACAAATCTGTGCGCGGGTGCTAAAAAGAGCAGCATCGGCATGCTTAGCACGTCGTTTGGTAGAAATTCAGGTGCGCGTTCTGCCAAAAGCACCATTTGCATGCACATCTTGTGGTTTTGCAGAAAACTTCATCCGCGTCTACCAAAAGATGCATGGGCATGCTTAAAACGCGTTTTCGCACAAATCCGTGCGCGGGTGCTAAAAAGAGCAGCATCGGCATGCTTAGCACGTCGTTTGGTAGAAATCCACGTGCGTGTTCTGCCAAAAGCACCATTTGCATGCACATCTTGTGGTTTTGCAGAAAACTTCATCCGCGTGTACCAAAGATGCATGTGCATGCTTAAAACGCGTTTTCGCACAAATCCGTGCGCGGGTGCTAAAAAGAGCAGCATCGGCATGCTTAGCACGTCGTTTGGTAGAAATCCACGTGCGCGTTCTGCCAAAAGCACCATTTGCATGCACATCTTGTGGTTTTGCAGAAAACTTCATCCGCGTCTACCAAAAGATGCATGTGCATGCTTAAAACGCGTTTTCGCACAAATCCGTGCGCGGGTGCTAAAAAGAGCAGCATCGGCATGCTTAGCACGTCGTTTGGTAGACATCCACGTGCGCGTTCTGCCAAAAGCACCATTTGCATGCACCTCTTGTGGTATTGCAGAAAACTTCATCCGCGTCTACCAAAAGATGCATGTGCATGCTTAAAACGCGTTTTCGCACAAATCCGTGCGCGGGTGCTAAAAAGAGCAGCATCGGCATGCTTAGCACGTCGTTTGGTAGAAATCCACGTGCGCGTTCTGCCAAAAGCACCATTTGCATGCACATCTTGTGGTTTTGCAGAAAACTTCATCCGCGTCTACCAAAAGATGCATGTGCGTGCTTAAAACGCGTTTTCGCACAAATCCGTGCGCGGGTGCTAAAAAGAGCAGCATCGGCATTTAGCACGTCGTTTGGTAGAAATCCACGTGCGCGTTCTGCCAAAAGCACCATTTGCATGCACATCTTGTGGTTTTGCAGAAAACTTCATCCGCGTCTACCAAAAGATTCATGTGCATGCTTAAAACGCGTTTTCGCACAAATCCGTGCGCGGGTGCTAAAAAGAGCAGCATCGGCATGCTTAGCACGTCGTTTGGTAGAAATCCACGTGCACGTTCTGCCAAAAGCACCATTTGCATGCACATCTTGTGGTTTTGCAGAAAACTTCATCCGCGTCTACCAAAAGATGCATGTGCATGCTTAAAACGCGTTTTCGCACAAATCCGTGCGCGGGTGCTAAAAAGAGCAGCATCGGCATGCTTAGCACGTCGTTTGGTAGAAATCCACGTGCGCGTTCTGCCGAAAGCACCATTTGCATGCACATCTTGTGGTTTTGCAGAAAACTTCATCCGCGTCTACCAAAAGATGCATGTGCATGCTTAAAACGCGTTTTTGCACAAATCCGTGCGCGGGTGCTAAAAAGAGCAGCATCGGCATGCTTAGCACGTCGTTTGGTAGAAATCCACGTGCGCGTTCTGCCAAAAGCACCATTTGCATGCACATCTTGTGGTTTTGCAGAAAACTTCATCCGCGTCTACCAAAAGATGCATGTGCATGCTAAAACGCGTTTTCGCACAAATCCGTGCGCGGGTGCTATAAAGAGCAGCATCGGCATGCTTAGCACGTCGTTTGGTAGAAATCCACGTGCGTGTTCTGCCAAAAGCACCATTTGCATGCACATCTTGTGGTTTTGCAGAAAACTTCATCCGCGTCTACCAAAAGATGCATGTGCATGTTTAAAACGCGTTTTCGCACAAATCCGTGCGCGGGTGCTAAAAAGAGCAGCATCGGCATGCTTAGCACGTCGTTTGGTAGAAATCCACGTGCGCGTTCTGCCAAAAGCACCATTTGCATGCACATCTTGTGGTTTTGCAGAAAACTTCATCCGCGTCTACCAAAATATGCATGTGCATGCTTAAAACGCGTTTTCGCACAAATCCGTGCGCGGGTGCTAAAAAGAGCAGCATCGGCATGCTTAGCACGTCGTTTGGTAGAAATCCACGTGCGCGTTCTGCCAAAAGCACCATTTGCATACACATCTTGTGGTTTTGCAGAAAACTTCATCCGCGTCTACCAAAAGATGCATGTGCATGCTTAAAACGCGTTTTCGCACAAATCCGTGCGCGGGTGCTAAAAAGAGCAGCATCGGCATGCTTAGCACGTCGTTTGGTAGAAATCCACGTGCGCGTTCTGCCGAAAGCACCATTTGCATGCACATCTTGTGGTTTTGCAGAAAACTTCATCCGCGTCTACCAAAAGATGCATGTGCATGCTTAAAACGCGTTTTCGCACAAATCCGTGCGCGGGTGCTAAAAAGAGCAGCATCGGCATGCTTAGCACGTCGTTTCGTAGAAATCCACGTGCGCGTTCTGCCAAAAGCACCATTTGCATGCAGATCTTGTGGTTTTGCAGAAAACTTCATCCGCGTCTGCCAAAAGATGCATGTGTATGCTTAAAACGCGTTTTCGCACAAATCCGTGCGCGGGTGCTGAAAAGAGCAGCATCGGCATGCTTAGCACGTCGTTTGGTAGAAATCCACGTGCGCGTTCTGCCGAAAGCACCATTTGCATGCACATCTTGTGGTTTTGCAGAAAACTTCATCCGCGTCTACCAAAAGATGCATGTGCATGCTTAAAACGCGTTTCCGCACAAATCCGTGCGCGGGTGCTAAAAAGAGTAGCATCGGCATGCTTAGCACGTCGTTTGGTAGAAATCCACGTGCGCGTTCTGCCGAAAGCACCATTTGCATGCACATCTTGTGGTTTTGCAGAAAACTTCATCCGCGTCTACCAAAAGATGCATGTGCATGCTTAAAACGCGTTTTCGCACAAATCCGTGCGCGGGTGCTAAAAAGAGCAGCATCGGCATGCTTAGTACGTCGTTTGGTAGAAATGCACGTGCGCGTTCTGCCAAAAGCACCATTTGCATGCACATCTTGTGGTATTGCAGAAAACTTCATCCGCGTCTACCAAAAGATGCATGTGCATGCTTAAAACGCGTTTTCGCACAAATCTGTGCGCGGGTGCTAAAAAGAGCAGCATCGGCATGCTTAGCACGTCGTTTGGTAGAAATTCACGTGCGCGTTCTGCCAAAAGCACCATTTGCATGCACATCTTGTGGTTTTGCAGAAAACTTCATCCGCGTCTACCAAAAGATGCATGGGCATGCTTAAAACGCGTTTTCGCACAAATCCGTGCGCGGGTGCTAAAAAGAGCAGCATCGGCATGCTTAGCACGTCGTTTGGTAGAAATCCACGTGCGTGTTCTGCCAAAAGCACCATTTGCATGCACATCTTGTGGTTTTGCAGAAAACTTCATCCGCGTGTACCAAAAGATGCATGTGCATGCTTAAAACACGTTTTCGCACAAATCCGTGCGCGGGTGCTAAAAGGAGCAGCATCGGCATGCTTAGCACGTCGTTTGGTAGAAATCCACGTGCGCGTTTTCCCAAAAGCACCATTTGCATGCACACCTTGTGGTTTTGCAGAAAACTTCATCCGCGTCTACCAAAAGATGCATGTGCATGCGTAAAACGCGTTTTCGCACAAATCCGTGCGCGGGTGCTAAAAAGAGCAGCATCGGCATGCTTAGCACGTCGTTTGGTAGAAATCCACGTGCGCGTTCTGCCAAAAGCACCATTTGCATGCACATCTTGTGGTTTTGCAGAAAACTTCATCCGCGTCTACCAAAAGATGCATGTGCATGCTTAAAACGCGTTTTCGCACAAATCCGTGCGCGGGTGCTGAAAAGACCAGCATCGGCATGCTTAGCACGTCGTTTCGTAGAAATCCACGTGCGCGTTCTGCCGAAAGCACCATTTGCATGCACATCTTGTGGTTTTGCAGAAAACTTCATCCGCGTCTACCAAAAGATGCATGTGCATGCTTAAAACGCGTTTTCGCACAAATCCGTGCGCGGGTGCTAAAAAGAGCAGCATCGGCATGCTTAGCACGTCGTTTGGTAGAAATCCACGTGCGCGTTCTGCCAAAAGCACCATTTGCATGCACATCTTGTGGTATTGAAGAAAACTTCATCCGCGTCTACCAAAAGATGCATGTGCATGCTTAAAACGCGTTTTCGCACAAATCCGTGCGCGGGTGCTAAAAAGAGCAGCATCGGCATGCTTAGCACGTCGTTTGGTAGAAATTCACGTGCGCGTTCTGCCAAAAGCACCATTTGCATGCACATCTTGTGGTTTTGCAGAAAACTTCATCCGCGTCTACCAAAAGATGCATGGGCATGCTTAAAACGCGTTTTCGCACAAATCCGTGCGCGGGTGCTAAAAAGAGCAGCATCGGCATGCTTAGCACGTCGTTTGGTAGAAATCCACGTGCGTGTTCTGCCAAAAGCACCATTTGCATGCACATCTTGTGGTTTTGCAGAAAACTTCATCCGCGTGTACCAAAAGATGCATGTGCATGCTTAAAACACGTTTTCGCACAAATCCGTGCGCGGGTGCTAAAAGGAGCAGCATCGGCATGCTTAGCACGTCGTTTGGTAGAAATCCACGTGCGCGTTTTCCCAAAAGCACCATTTGCATGCACACCTTGTGGTTTTGCAGAAAACTTCATCCGCGTCTACCAAAAGATGCATGTGCATGCGTAAAACGCGTTTTCGCACAAATCCGTGCGCGGGTGCTAAAAAGAGCAGCATCGGCATGCTTAGCACGTCGTTTGGTAGAAATCCACGTGCGCGTTCTGCCAAAAGCACCATTTGCATGCACATCTTGTTGTATTGCAGAAAACTTCATCCGCGTCTACCAAAAGATGCATGTGCATGCTTAAAACGCGTTTTCGCACAAATCCGCACGCGGGTGCTAAAAAGAGCAGCATCGGCATGCTTAGCACGTCGTTTGGTAGAAATCCACGTGCGCGTTCTGCCAAAAGCACCATTTGCATGCACATCTTGTGGTTTTGCAGAAAACTTCATCCGCGTCTACCAAAAGATGCATGTGCATGCTTAAAACGCGTTTTCGCACAAATCCGTGCGCGGGTGCTAAAAAGAGCAGCATCGGCATGCTTAGCACGTAGTTTGGTAGAAATCCACGTGCGCGTTCTGCCAAAAGCACCATTTGCATGCACATCTTGTGGTTTTGCAGAAAACTTCATCAGCGTCTACCAAAAGATGCATGTGCATGCTTAAAACGCGTTTTCGCACAAATCCGTGCGCGGGTGCTAAAAAGAGCAGCATCGGCATGCTTAGCACGTCGTTTGGTAGAAATCCACGTGCGCGTTCTGCCAAAAGCACCATTTGCATGCACATCTTGTGGTTTTGCAGAAAACTTCATCCGCGTCTACCAAAATATGCATGTGCATGCTTAAAACGCGTTTTCGCACAAATCCGTGCGCGGGTGCTAAAAAGAGCAGCATCGGCATGCTTAGCACGTCGTTTGGTAGAAATCCACGTGCGCGTTCTGCCAAAAGCACCATTTGCATACACATCTTGTGGTTTTGCAGAAAACTTCATCCGCGTCTACCAAAAGATGCATGTGCATGCTTAAAACGCGTTTTCGCACAAATCCGTGCGCGGGTGCTAAAAAGAGCAGCATCGGCATGCTTAGCACGTCGTTTGGTAGAAATCCACGTGCACGTTCTGCCGAAAGCACCATTTGCATGCACATCTTGTGGTTTTGCAGAAAACTTCATCCGCGTCTACCAAAAGATGCATGTGCATGCTTAAAACGCGTTTTCGCACAAATCCGTGCGCGGGTGCTAAAAAGAGCAGCATCGGCATGCTTAGCACGTCGTTTGGTAGAAATCCACGTGCGCGTTCTGCCAAAAGCACCATTTGCATGCACATCTTGTGGTATTGCAGAAAACTTCATCCGCGTCTACCAAAAGATGCATGTGCATGCTTAAAACGCGTTTTCGCACAAATCCGTGCGCGGGTGCTAAAAAGAGCAGCATCGGCATGCTTAGCACGTCGTTTGGTAGAAATTCACGTGCGCGTTCTGCCAAAAGCACCATTTGCATGCACATCTTGTGGTTTTGCAGAAAACTTCATCCGCGTCTACCAAAAGATGCATGGGCATGCTTAAAACGCGTTTTCGCACAAATCCGTGCGCGGGTGCTAAAAAGAGCAGCATCGGCATGCTTAGCACGTCGTTTGGTAGAAATCCACGTGCGTGTTCTGCCAAAAGCACCATTTGCATGCACATCTTGTGGTTTTGCAGAAAACTTCATCCGCGTGTACCAAAAGATGCATGTGCATGCTTAAAACACGTTTTCGCACAAATCCGTGCGCGGGTGCTAAAAAGAGCAGCATCGGCATGCTTAGCACGTCGTTTGGTAGAAATCCACGTGCGCGTTCTCCCAAAAGCACCATTTGCATGCACACCTTGTGGTTTTGCAGAAAACTTCATCCGCGTCTACCAAAAGATGCATGTGCATGCGTAAAACGCGTTTTCGCACAAATCCGTGCGCGGGTGCTAAAAAGAGCAGCATCGGCATGCTTAGCACGTCGTTTGGTAGAAATCCACGTGCGCGTTCTGCCAAAAGCACCATTTGCATGCACATCTTGTTGTATTGCAGAAAACTTCATCCGCGTCTACCAAAAGATGCATGTGCATGCTTAAAACGCGTTTTCGCACAAATCCGCACGCGGGTGCTAAAAAGAGCAGCATCGGCATGCTTAGCACGTCGTTTGGTAGAAATCCACGTGCGCGTTCTGCCAAAAGCACCATTTGCATGCACATCTTGTGGTTTTGCAGAAAACTTCATCCGCGTCTACCAAAAGATGCATGTGCATGCTTAAAACGCGTTTTCGCACAAATCCGTGCGCGGGTGCTAAAAAGAGCAGCATCGGCATGCTTAGCACGTAGTTTGGTAGAAATCCACGTGCGCGTTCTGCCAAAAGCACCATTTGCATGCACATCTTGTGGTTTTGCAGAAAACTTCATCAGCGTCTACCAAAAGATGCATGTGCATGCTTAAAACGCGTTTTCGCACAAATCCGTGCGCGGGTGCTAAAAAGAGCAGCATCGGCATGCTTAGCACGTCGTTTGGTAGAAATCCACGTGCGCGTTCTGCCAAAAGCACCATTTGCATGCACATCTTGTGGTTTTGCAGAAAACTTCATCCGCGTCTACCAAAATATGCATGTGCATGCTTAAAACGCGTTTTCGCACAAATCCGTGCGCGGGTGCTAAAAAGAGCAGCATCGGCATGCTTAGCACGTCGTTTGGTAGAAATCCACGTGCGCGTTCTGCCAAAAGCACCATTTGCATACACATCTTGTGGTTTTGCAGAAAACTTCATCCGCGTCTACCAAAAGATGCATGTGCATGCTTAAAACGCGTTTTCGCACAAATCCGTGCGCGGGTGCTAAAAAGAGCAGCATCGGCATGCTTAGCACGTCGTTTGGTAGAAATTCACGTGCACGTTCTGCCGAAAGCACCATTTGCATGCACATCTTGTGGTTTTGCAGAAAACTTCATCCGCGTCTACCAAAAGATGCATGTGCATGCTTAAAACGCGTTTTCGCACAAATCCGTGCGCGGGTGCTAAAAAGAGCAGCATCGGCATGCTTAGCACGTCGTTTCGTAGAAATCCACGTGCGCGTTCTGCCAAAAGCACCATTTGCATGCACATCTTGTGGTTTTGCAGAAAACTTCATCCGCGTCTACCAAAAGATGCATGTGCATGCCTAAAACGCGTTTTCGCACAAATCCGTGCGCGGGTGCTGAAAAGAGCAGCATCGGCATGCTTAGCACGTCGTTTGGTAGAAATCCACGTGCGCGTTCTGCCGAAAGCACCATTTGCATGCACATCTTGTGGTTTTGCAGAAAACTTCATCCGCGTCTACCAAAAGATGCATGTGCATGCTTAAAACACGTTTTCGCACAAATCCGTGCGCGGGTGCTAAAAAGAGCAGCATCGGCATGCTTAGCACGTCGTTTGGTAGAAATCCACGTGCGCGTTCTCCCAAAAGCACCATTTGCATGCACACCTTGTGGTTTTGCAGAAAACTTCATCCGCGTCTACCAAAAGATGCATGTGCATGCGTAAAACGCGTTTTCGCACAAATCCGTGCGCGGGTGCTAAAAAGAGCAGCATCGGCATGCTTAGCACGTCGTTTGGTAGAAATCCACGTGCGCGTTCTGCCAAAAGCACCATTTGCATGCACATCTTGTTGTATTGCAGAAAACTTCATCCGCGTCTACCAAAAGATGCATGTGCATGCTTAAAACGCGTTTTCGCACAAATCCGCACGCGGGTGCTAAAAAGAGCAGCATCGGCATGCTTAGCACGTCGTTTGGTAGAAATCCACGTGCGCGTTCTGCCAAAAGCACCATTTGCATGCACATCTTGTGGTTTTGCAGAAAACTTCATCCGCGTCTACCAAAAGATGCATGTGCATGCTTAAAACGCGTTTTCGCACAAATCCGTGCGCGGGTGCTAAAAAGAGCAGCATCGGCATGCTTAGCACGTAGTTTGGTAGAAATCCACGTGCGCGTTCTGCCAAAAGCACCATTTGCATGCACATCTTGTGGTTTTGCAGAAAACTTCATCAGCGTCTACCAAAAGATGCATGTGCATGCTTAAAACGCGTTTTCGCACAAATCCGTGCGCGGGTGCTAAAAAGAGCAGCATCGGCATGCTTAGCACGTCGTTTGGTAGAAATCCACGTGCACGTTCTGCCAAAAGCACCATTTGCATGCACATCTTGTGGTTTTGCAGAAAACTTCATCCGCGTCTACCAAAATATGCATGTGCATGCTTAAAACGCGTTTTCGCACAAATCCGTGCGCGGGTGCTAAAAAGAGCAGCATCGGCATGCTTAGCACGTCGTTTGGTAGAAATCCACGTGCGCGTTCTGCCAAAAGCACCATTTGCATACACATCTTGTGGTTTTGCAGAAAACTTCATCCGCGTCTACCAAAAGATGCATGTGCATGCTTAAAACGCGTTTTCGCACAAATCCGTGCGCGGGTGCTAAAAAGAGCAGCATCGGCATGCTTAGCACGTCGTTTGGTAGAAATCCACGTGCACGTTCTGCCGAAAGCACCATTTGCATGCACATCTTGTGGTTTTGCAGAAAACTTCATCCGCGTCTACCAAAAAATGCATGTGCATGCTTAAAACGCGTTTTCGCACAAATCCGTGCGCGGGTGCTAAAAAGAGCAGCATCGGCATGCTTAGCACGTCGTTTCGTAGAAATCCACGTGCGCGTTCTGCCAAAAGCACCATTTGCATGCACATCTTGTGGTTTTGCAGAAAACTTCATCCGCGTCTACCAAAAGATGCATGTGCATGCCTAAAACGCGTTTTCGCACAAATCCGTGCGCGGGTGCTGAAAAGAGCAGCATCGGCATGCTTAGCACGTCGTTTGGTAGAAATCCACGTGCGCGTTCTGCCGAAAGCACCATTTGCATGCACATCTTGTGGTTTTGCAGAAAACTTCATCCGCGTCTACCAAAAGATGCATGTGCATGCTTAAAACGCGTTTTCGCACAAATCCGTGCGCGGGTGCTAAAAAGAGCAGCATCGGCATGCTTAGCACGTCGTTTGGTAGAAATCCACGTGCGCGTTCTGCCAAAAGCACCATTTGCATGCACATCTTGTGGTATTGCAGAAAACTTCATCCGCGTCTACCAAAAGATGCATGTGCATGCTTAAAACGCGTTTTCGCACAAATCCGTGCACGGGTGCTAAAAAGAGCAGCATCGGCATGCTTAGCACGTCGCTTGGTAGAAATCCACGTGCACGTTCTGCCAAAAGCACCATTTGCATGCACATCTTGTGGTTTTGCAGAAAACTTCATCCGCGTCTACCAAAAGTTACATGTGCATGCTTAAAACGCGTTTTCGCACAAATCCGTGCGCGGGTGCTAAAAAGAGCAGCATCGGCATGCTTAGCACGTCGTTTGGTAGAAATCCACGTGCGCGTTCTGCCAAAAGCACCATTTGTATGCACATCTTGTGGTTTTGCAGAAAACTTCATCCGCGTCTACCAAAAGATGCATGTGCATGCTTAAAACGCGTTATCGCACAAATCCGTGCGCGGGTGCTAAAAAGAGCAGCATCGGCATGCTTAGCACGTCGTTTGGTAGAAAACCACGTGCGCGTTCTGCCAAAAGCACCATTTGCATGCACATCTTCTGGTTTTTCAGAAAACTTCATCCGCGTCTACCAAAAGATGCATGTGCGTGCTTAAAACGCGTTTTCGCACAAATCCGTGCGCGGGTGCTAAAAAGAGCAGCATCGGCATGCTTAGCACGTCGTTTGGTAGAAATTCACGTGCGCGTTCTGCCGAAAGCACCATTTGCATGCACATCTTGTGGTTTTGCAGAAAACTTCATCCTCGTCTACCAAAAGATGCATGTGCATGCTAAAAACGCGTTTTCGCACAAATCCGTGCGCGCTTGATAAAAAGAGCAGCATCGGCATGCTTAGCACGTCGTTTGGTAGAAATCCACGTGCGCGTTCTGGCAAAAGCACCATTTGCATGCACATCTTGTGGTTTTGCAGAAAACTTCATCCGCGTCTACCAAAAGATGCATGTGCATGCTTAAAACGCGTTTTCGCACAAATCAGTGCGCGGGTGCTAAAAAGAGCAGCATCGGCATGCTTAGCACGTCGTTTGGTAGAAATCCACGTGCGCGTTCTGCCAAAAGCACCATTTGCATGCACATCTTGTGGTTTTGCAGAAAACTTCATCCGCGTCTACCAAAAGATGCATGTGCATGCTTAAAACGCGTTTTCGCACAAATCCGTGCGCGGGTGCTGAAAAGAGCAGCATCGCCATGCTTAGCACGTCGTTTGGTAGAAATCCACGTGCGCGTTCTGCCGAAAGGACCATTTGCATGCACATCTTGTGGTTTTGCAGAAAACTTCATCCGCGTCTACCAAAAGATGCATGTGCATGCTTAAAACGCGTTTTCGCACAAATCCGTGCGCGGGTGCTAAAAAGAGCAGCATCGGCATGCTTAGCACGTCGTTTGGTAGAAATCCACGTGCGCGTTCTGCCAAAACACCATTTGCATGCACATCTTGTGGTTTTGCAGAAAACTTCATCCGCGTGTACCAAAAGATGCAGGTGCATGCTTAAAACGCGTTTTCGCACAAATCCGTGCGCGGGTGCTAAAAAGAGCAGCATCGGCATGCTTAGCACGTCGTTTGGTAGAAATCCACGTGCGCGTTCTGCCAAAAGCACCATTTGCATGCACATCTTGTGGTTTTGCAGAAAACTTCATCCGCGTCTACCAAAAGATGCATGTGCATGCTTAAAACGCGTTTTCGCACAAATCCGTGCGCGGGTGCTGAAAAGACCAGCATCGGCATGCCTAGCACGTCGTTTGGTAGAAATCCACGTGCGCGTTCTGCCGAAAGCACCATTTGCATGCACATCTTGTGGTTTTGCAGAAAACTTCATCCGCGTCTACCAAAAGATGCATGTGCATGCTTAAAACGCGTTTTCGCACAAATCCGTGCGCGGGTGCTAAAAAGAGCAGCATCGGCATGCTTAGCACGTCGTTTGGTAGAAATCCACGTGCGCGTTCTGCCAAAAGCACCATTTGCATGCACATCTTGTGGTATTGCAGAAAACTTCATCCGCGTCTACCAAAAGATGCATGTGCATGCTTAAAACGCGTTTTCGCACAAATCCGTGCGCGGGTGCTAAAAAGAGCAGCATCGGCATGCTTAGCACGTAGTTTGGTAGAAATCCACGTGCGCGTTCTGCCAAAAGCACCATTTGCATGCACATCTTGTGGTTTTGCAGAAAACTTCATCCGCGTCTACCAAAAGATGCATGTGCATGCTTAAAACGCGTTATCGCACAAATCCGTGCGCGGGTGCTAAAAAGAGCAGCATCGGCATGCTTAGCACGTCGTTTGGTAGAAAACCACGTGCGCGTTCTGCCAAAAGCACCATTTGCATGCACATCTTCTGGTTTTGCAGAAAACTTCATCCGCGTCTACCAAAAGATGCATGTGCGTGCTTAAAACGCGTTTTCGCACAAATCCGTGCGCGGGTGCTAAAAAGAGCAGCATCGGCATGCTTAGCACGTCGTTTGGTAGAAATTCACGTGCGCGTTCTGCCGAAAGCACCATTTGCATGCACATCTTGTGGTTTTGCAGAAAACTTCATCCTCGTCTACCAAAAGATGCATGTGCATGCTTAAAACGCGTTTTCGCACAAATCCGTGCGCGCTTGATAAAAAGAGCAGCATCGGCATGCTTAGCACGTCGTTTGGTAGAAATCCACGTGCGCGTTCTGCCAAAAGCACCATTTGCATGCACATCTTGTGGTTTTGCAGAAAACTTCATCCGCGTCTACCAAAAGATGCATGTGCATGCTTAAAACGCGTTTTCGCACAAATCCGTGCGCGGGTGCTAAAAAGAGCAGCATCGGCATGCTTAGCACGTCGTTTGGTAGAAATCCACGTGCGCGTTCTGCCAAAAGCACCATTTGCATGCACATCTTGTGGTTTTGCAGAAAACTTCATCCGCGTCTACCAAAAGATGCATGTGCATGCTTAAAACGCGTTTTCGCACAAATCCGTGCGCGGGTTCTGAAAAGAGCAGCATCGCCATGCTTAGCACGTCGTTTGGTAGAAATCCACGTGCGCGTTCTGCCGAAAGCACCATTTGCATGCACATCTTGTGGTTTTGCAGAAAACTTCATCCGCGTCTACCAAAAGATGCATGTGCATGCTTAAAACGCGTTTTCGCACAAATCCGTGCGCGGGTGCTAAAAAGAGCAGCATCGGCATGCTTAGCACGTCGTTTGGTAGAAATCCACGTGCGCGTTCTGCCAAAACACCATTTGCATGCACATCTTGTGGTTTTGCAGAAAACTTCATCCGCGTGTACCAAAAGATGCATGTGCATGCTTAAAACGCGTTTTCGCACAAATCCGTGCGCGGGTGCTAAAAAGAGCAGCATCGGCATGCTTAGCACGTCGTTTGGTAGAAATCCACGTGCGCGTTCTGCCAAAAGCACCATTTGCATGCACATCTTGTGGTTTTGCAGAAAACTTCATCCGCGTCTACCAAAAGATGCATGTGCATGCTTAAAACGCGTTTTCGCACAAATCCGTGCGCGGGTGCTGAAAAGACCAGCATCGGCATGCCTAGCACGTCGTTTGGTAGAAATCCACGTGCGCGTTCTGCCGAAAGCACCATTTGCATGCACATCTTGTGGTTTTGCAGAAAACTTCATCCGCGTCTACCAAAAGATGCATGTGCATGCTTAAAACGCGTTTTCGCACAAATCCGTGCGCGGGTGCTAAAAAGAGCAGCATCGGCATGCTTAGCACGTCGTTTGGTAGAAATCCACGTGCGCGTTCTGCCAAAAGCACCATTTGCATGCACATCTTGTGGTATTGCAGAAAACTTCATCCGCGTCTACCAAAAGATGCATGTGCATGCTTAAAACGCGTTTTCGCACAAATCCGTGCGCGGGTGGTAAAAAGAGCAGCATCGGCATGCTTAGCACGTCGTTTGGTAGAAATCCACGTGCGCGTTCTGCCAAAAGCACCATTTGCATGCACATCTTGTGGTTTTGCAGAAAACTTCATCCGCGTCTACCAAAAGATGCATGTGCATGCTTAAAACGCGTTTTCGCACAAATCCGTGCGCGGGTGCTAAAAAGAGCAGCATCGGCATGCTTAGCACGTCGTTTGGTAGAAATCCACGTGCGCGTTCTGCCAAAAGCACCATTTGCATGCACATCTTGTGGTTTTGCAGAAAACTTCATCCGCGTCTACCAAAAGATGCATGTGCATGCTTAAAACGCGTTTTCGCACAAATCCGGGCGCGGGTGCTAAAAAGAGCAGCATCGGCATGCTTAGCACGTCGTTTCGTAGAAATCCACGTGCGCGTTCTGCCAAAAGCACCATTTGCATGCACATCTTGTGGTTTTGCAGAAAACTTCATCCGCGTCTACCAAAAGATGCATGTGCATGCCTAAAACGCGTTTTCGCACAAATCCGTGCGCGGGTGCTGAAAAGAGCAGCATCGGCATGCTTAGCACGTCGTTTGGTAGAAATCCACGTGCGCGTTCTGCCGAAAGCACCATTTGCATGCACATCTTGTGGTTTTGCAGAAAACTTCATCCGCGTCTACCAAAAGATGCATGTGCATGCTTAAAACGCGTTTTCGCACAAATCCGTGCGCGGGTGCTAAAAAGAGCAGCATCGGCATGCTTAGCACGTCGTTTGGTAGAAATCCACGTGCGCGTTCTGCCAAAAGCACCATTTGCATGCACATCTTGTGGTATTGCAGAAAACTTCATCCGCGTCTACCAAAAGATGCATGTGCATGCTTAAAACGCGTTTTCGCACAAATCCGTGCACGGGTGCTAAAAAGAGCAGCATCGGCATGCTTAGCACGTCGCTTGGTAGAAATCCACGTGCACGTTCTGCCAAAAGCACCATTTGCATGCACATCTTGTGGTTTTGCAGAAAACTTCATCCGCGTCTACCAAAAGATGCATGTGCATGCTTAAAACGCGTTTTCGCACAAATCCGTGCGCGGGTGCTGAAAAGACCAGCATCGGCATGCCTAGCACGTCGTTTGGTAGAAATCCACGTGCGCGTTCTGCCGAAAGCACCATTTGCATGCACATCTTGTGGTTTTGCAGAAAACTTCATCCGCGTCTACCAAAAGATGCATGTGCATGCTTAAAACGCGTTTTCGCACAAATCCGTGCGCGGGTGCTAAAAAGAGCAGCATCGGCATGCTTAGCACGTCGTTTGGTAGAAATCCACGTGCGCGTTCTGCCAAAAGCACCATTTGCATGCACATCTTGTGGTATTGCAGAAAACTTCATCCGCGTCTACCAAAAGATGCATGTGCATGCTTAAAACGCGTTTTCGCACAAATCCGTGCGCGGGTGGTAAAAAGAGCAGCATCGGCATGCTTAGCACGTCGTTTGGTAGAAATCCACGTGCGCGTTCTGCCAAAAGCACCATTTGCATGCACATCTTGTGGTTTTGCAGAAAACTTCATCCGCGTCTACCAAAAGATGCATGTGCATGCTTAAAACGCGTTTTCGCACAAATCCGTGCGCGGGTGCTAAAAAGAGCAGCATCGGCATGCTTAGCACGTCGTTTGGTAGAAATCCACGTGCGCGTTCTGCCAAAAGCACCATTTGCATGCACATCTTGTGGTTTTGCAGAAAACTTCATCCGCGTCTACCAAAAGATGCATGTGCATGCTTAAAACGCGTTTTCGCACAAATCCGGGCGCGGGTGCTAAAAAGAGCAGCATCGGCATGCTTAGCACGTCGTTTCGTAGAAATCCACGTGCGCGTTCTGCCAAAAGCACCATTTGCATGCACATCTTGTGGTTTTGCAGAAAACTTCATCCGCGTCTACCAAAAGATGCATGTGCATGCCTAAAACGCGTTTTCGCACAAATCCGTGCGCGGGTGCTGAAAAGAGCAGCATCGGCATGCTTAGCACGTCGTTTGGTAGAAATCCACGTGCGCGTTCTGCCGAAAGCACCATTTGCATGCACATCTTGTGGTTTTGCAGAAAACTTCATCCGCGTCTACCAAAAGATGCATGTGCATGCTTAAAACGCGTTTTCGCACAAATCCGTGCGCGGGTGCTAAAAAGAGCAGCATCGGCATGCTTAGCACGTCGTTTGGTAGAAATCCACGTGCGCGTTCTGCCAAAAGCACCATTTGCATGCACATCTTGTGGTTTTGCAGAAAACTTCATCCGCGTCTACCAAAAGATGCATGTGCATGCTTAAAACGCGTTTTCGCACAAATCCGGGCGCGGGTGCTAAAAAGAGCAGCATCGGCATGCTTAGCACGTCGTTTCGTAGAAATCCACGTGCGCGTTCTGCCAAAAGCACCATTTGCATGCACATCTTGTGGTTTTGCAGAAAACTTCATCCGCGTCTACCAAAAGATGCATGTGCATGCCTAAAACGCGTTTTCGCACAAATCCGTGCGCGGGTGCTGAAAAGAGCAGCATCGGCATGCTTAGCACGTCGTTTGGTAGAAATCCACGTGCGCGTTCTGCCGAAAGCACCATTTGCATGCACATCTTGTGGTTTTGCAGAAAACTTCATCCGCGTCTACCAAAAGATGCATGTGCATGCTTAAAACGCGTTTTCGCACAAATCCGTGCGCGGGTGCTAAAAAGAGCAGCATCGGCATGCTTAGCACGTCGTTTGGTAGAAATCCACGTGCGCGTTCTGCCAAAAGCACCATTTGCATGCACATCTTGTGGTATTGCAGAAAACTTCATCCGCGTCTACCAAAAGATGCATGTGCATGCTTAAAACGCGTTTTCGCACAAATCCGTGCACGGGTGCTAAAAAGAGCAGCATCGGCATGCTTAGCACGTCGCTTGGTAGAAATCCACGTGCACGTTCTGCCAAAAGCACCATTTGCATGCACATCTTGTGGTTTTGCAGAAAACTTCATCCGCGTCTACCAAAAGTTACATGTGCATGCTTAAAACGCGTTTTCGCACAAATCCGTGCGCGGGTGCTAAAAAGAGCAGCATCGGCATGCTTAGCACGTCGTTTGGTAGAAATCCACGTGCGCGTTCTGCCAAAAGCACCATTTGTATGCACATCTTGTGGTTTTGCAGAAAACTTCATCCGCGTCTACCAAAAGATGCATGTGCATGCTTAAAACGCGTTATCGCACAAATCCTTGCGCGGGTGCTAAAAAGAGCAGCATCGGCATGCTTAGCACGTCGTTTGGTAGAAAACCACGTGCGCGTTCTGCCAAAAGCACCATTTGCATGCACATCTTCTGGTTTTTCAGAAAACTTCATCCGCGTCTACCAAAAGATGCATGTGCGTGCTTAAAACGCGTTTTCGCACAAATCCGTGCGCGGGTGCTAAAAAGAGCAGCATCGGCATGCTTAGCACGTCGTTTGGTAGAAATTCACGTGCGCGTTCTGCCGAAAGCACCATTTGCATGCACATCTTGTGGTTTTGCAGAAAACTTCATCCTCGTCTACCAAAAGATGCATGTGCATGCTAAAAACGCGTTTTCGCACAAATCCGTGCGCGCTTGATAAAAAGAGCAGCATCGGCATGCTTAGCACGTCGTTTGGTAGAAATCCACGTGCGCGTTCTGGCAAAAGCACCATTTGCATGCACATCTTGTGGTTTTGCAGAAAACTTCATCCGCGTCTACCAAAAGATGCATGTGCATGCTTAAAACGCGTTTTCGCACAAATCAGTGCGCGGGTGCTAAAAAGAGCAGCATCGGCATGCTTAGCACGTCGTTTGGTAGAAATCCACGTGCGCGTTCTGCCAAAAGCACCATTTGCATGCACATCTTGTGGTTTTGCAGAAAACTTCATCCGCGTCTACCAAAAGATGCATGTGCATGCTTAAAACGCGTTTTCGCACAAATCCGTGCGCGGGTGCTGAAAAGAGCAGCATCGCCATGCTTAGCACGTCGTTTGGTAGAAATCCACGTGCGCGTTCTGCCGAAAGGACCATTTGCATGCACATCTTGTGGTTTTGCAGAAAACTTCATCCGCGTCTACCAAAAGATGCATGTGCATGCTTAAAACGCGTTTTCGCACAAATCCGTGCGCGGGTGCTAAAAAGAGCAGCATCGGCATGCTTAGCACGTCGTTTGGTAGAAATCCACGTGCGCGTTCTGCCAAAACACCATTTGCATGCACATCTTGTGGTTTTGCAGAAAACTTCATCCGCGTGTACCAAAAGATGCAGGTGCATGCTTAAAACGCGTTTTCGCACAAATCCGTGCGCGGGTGCTAAAAAGAGCAGCATCGGCATGCTTAGCACGTCGTTTGGTAGAAATCCACGTGCGCGTTCTGCCAAAAGCACCATTTGCATGCACATCTTGTGGTTTTGCAGAAAACTTCATCCGCGTCTACCAAAAGATGCATGTGCATGCTTAAAACGCGTTTTCGCACAAATCCGTGCGCGGGTGCTGAAAAGACCAGCATCGGCATGCCTAGCACGTCGTTTGGTAGAAATCCACGTGCGCGTTCTGCCGAAAGCACCATTTGCATGCACATCTTGTGGTTTTGCAGAAAACTTCATCCGCGTCTACCAAAAGATGCATGTGCATGCTTAAAACGCGTTTTCGCACAAATCCGTGCGCGGGTGCTAAAAAGAGCAGCATCGGCATGCTTAGCACGTCGTTTGGTAGAAATCCACGTGCGCGTTCTGCCAAAAGCACCATTTGCATGCACATCTTGTGGTATTGCAGAAAACTTCATCCGCGTCTACCAAAAGATGCATGTGCATGCTTAAAACGCGTTTTCGCACAAATCCGTGCGCGGGTGCTAAAAAGAGCAGCATCGGCATGCTTAGCACGTAGTTTGGTAGAAATCCACGTGCGCGTTCTGCCAAAAGCACCATTTGCATGCACATCTTGTGGTTTTGCAGAAAACTTCATCCGCGTCTACCAAAAGATGCATGTGCATGCTTAAAACGCGTTATCGCACAAATCCGTGCGCGGGTGCTAAAAAGAGCAGCATCGGCATGCTTAGCACGTCGTTTGGTAGAAAACCACGTGCGCGTTCTGCCAAAAGCACCATTTGCATGCACATCTTCTGGTTTTGCAGAAAACTTCATCCGCGTCTACCAAAAGATGCATGTGCGTGCTTAAAACGCGTTTTCGCACAAATCCGTGCGCGGGTGCTAAAAAGAGCAGCATCGGCATGCTTAGCACGTCGTTTGGTAGAAATTCACGTGCGCGTTCTGCCGAAAGCACCATTTGCATGCACATCTTGTGGTTTTGCAGAAAACTTCATCCTCGTCTACCAAAAGATGCATGTGCATGCTTAAAACGCGTTTTCGCACAAATCCGTGCGCGCTTGATAAAAAGAGCAGCATCGGCATGCTTAGCACGTCGTTTGGTAGAAATCCACGTGCGCGTTCTGCCAAAAGCACCATTTGCATGCACATCTTGTGGTTTTGCAGAAAACTTCATCCGCGTCTACCAAAAGATGCATGTGCATGCTTAAAACGCGTTTTCGCACAAATCCGTGCGCGGGTGCTAAAAAGAGCAGCATCGGCATGCTTAGCACGTCGTTTGGTAGAAATCCACGTGCGCGTTCTGCCAAAACACCATTTGCATGCACATCTTGTGGTTTTGCAGAAAACTTCATCCGCGTGTACCAAAAGATGCAGGTGCATGCTTAAAACGCGTTTTCGCACAAATCCGTGCGCGGGTGCTAAAAAGAGCAGCATCGGCATGCTTAGCACGTCGTTTGGTAGAAATCCACGTGCGCGTTCTGCCAAAAGCACCATTTGCATGCACATCTTGTGGTTTATGCAGAAAACTTCATCCGCGTCTACCAAAAGATGCATGTGCATGCTTAAAACGCGTTTTCGCACAAATCCGTGCGCGGGTGCTGAAAAGACCAGCATCGGCATGCCTAGCACGTCGTTTGGTAGAAATCCACGTGCGCGTTCTGCCGAAAGCACCATTTGCATGCACATCTTGTGGTTTTGCAGAAAACTTCATCGCGTCTACCAAAAGATGCATGTGCATGCTTAAAACGCGTTTTCGCACAAATCCGTGCGCGGGTGCTAAAAAGAGCAGCATCGGCATGCTTAGCACGTCGTTTGGTAGAAATCACGTGCGCGTTCTGCCAAAAGCACCATTTGCATGCACATCTTGTGGTAATGCAGAAAAACTTCATCCGCGTCTACCAAAAGATGCATTGGCATGCTTAAAAACGCGTTTTCGCACAAATCCGTGCGCGGGTGCTAAAAAGAGCAGCATCGGCATGCTTAGCACGTAGTTTGGTAGAAATCCACGTGCGCGTTCTGCCAAAAGCACCATTTGCATGCACATCTTGTGGTTTTGCAGAAAACTTCATCCGCGTCTACCAAAAGATGCATGTGCATGCTTAAAACGCGTTATCGCACAAATCCGTGCGCGGGTGCTAAAAAGAGCAGCATCGGCATGCTTAGCACGTCGTTTGGTAGAAAACCACGTGCGCGTTCTGCCAAAAGCACCATTTGCATGCACATCTTCTGGTTTTGCAGAAAACTTCATCCGCGTCTACCAAAAGATGCATGTGCGTGCTTAAAACGCGTTTTCGCACAAATCCGTGCGCGGGTGCTAAAAGAGCAGCATCGGCATGCTTAGCCACGTCGTTTGGTAGAAATTCACGTGCGCGTTCTGCCGAAAGCACCATTTGCATGCACATCTTGTGGTTTTGCCGAAAACTTCATCCTCGTCTACCAAAAGATGCATGTGCATGCTTAAAACGCGTTTTCGCACAAATCCGTGCGCGCTTGATAAAAAGAGCAGCATCGGCATGCTTAGCACGTCGTTTGGTAGAAATCCACGTGCGCGTTCTGCCAAAAGCACCATTTGCATGCACATCTTGTGGTTTTGCAGAAAACTTCATCCGCGGTCTACCAAAAGATGCATGTGCATGCTTAAAACGCGTTTTCGCACAAATCCGTGCGCGGGTGCTAAAAAGAGCAGCATCGGCATGCTTAGCACGTCGTTTGGTAGAAATCCACGTGCGCGTTCTGCCAAAAGCACCATTTTGCATGCACATCTTGTGGTTTTGCAGAAAACTTCATCCGCGTCTACCAAAAGATGCATGTGCATGCTTAAAACGCGTTTTCGCACAAATCCGTGCGCGGGTTCTGAAAAGAGCAGCATCGCCATGCTTAGCACGTCGTTTGGTAGAAATCCACGTGCGCGTTCTGCCGAAAGCACCATTTGCATGCACATCTAGTGGTTTTGCAGAAAACTTCATCCGCGTCTACCAAAAGATGCATGAGCATGCTTAAACGCGTTTTTCGCACAAATCCGTGCGCGGGTGCTAAAAAGAGCAGCATCGGCATGCTTAGCACGTCGTTTGGTAGAAATCCACGTGCGCGTTCTGCCAAAACACCATTTGCATGCACATCTTGTGGTTTTGCAGAAAACTTCATCCGCGTGTACCAAAAGATGCATGTGCATGCTTAAAACGCGTTTTCGCACAAATCCGTGCGCGGGTGCTAAAAAGAGCAGCATCGGCATGCTTAGCACGTCGTTTGGTAGAAATCCACGTGCGCGTTCTGCCAAAAGCACCATTTGCATGCACATCTTGTGGTTTTGCAGAAAACTTCATCCGCGTCTACCAAAAGATGCATGTGCATGCTTAAAACGCGTTTTCGCACAAATCCGTGCGCGTGGTGCTGAAAAGACCAGCATCGGCATGCCTAGCACGTCGTTTGGTAGAAATCCACGTGCGCGTTCTGCCGAAAGCACCATTTGCATGCACATCTTGTGGTTTTGCAGAAAACTTCATCCGCGTCTACCAAAAGATGCATGTGCATGCTTAAAACGCGTTTTCGCACAAATCCGTGCGCGGGTGCTAAAAAGAGCAGCATCGGCATGCTTAGCACGTCGTTTGGTAGAAATCCACGTGCGCGTTCTGCCAAAAGCACCATTTGCATGCACATCTTGTGGTATTGCAGAAAACTTCATCCGCGTCTACCAAAAGATGCATGTGCATGCTTAAAACGCGTTTTCCGCACAAATCCGTGCGCGGGTGGTAAAAAGAGCAGCATCGGCATGCTTAGCACGTCGTTTGGTAGAAATCCACGTGCGCGTTCTGCCAAAAGCACCATTTGCATGCACATCTTGTGGTTTTGCAGAAAACTTCATCCGCGTCTACCAAAAGATGCATGTGCATGCTTAAAACGCGTTTTCGCACAAATCCGTGCGCGGGTGCTAAAAAGAGCAGCATCGGCATGCTTAGCACGTCGTTTGGTAGAAATCCACGTGCGCGTTCTGCCAAAAGCACCATTTGCATGCACATCTTGTGTTTTGCAGAAACTTCATCCGCGTCTACCAAAAGATGCATGTGCATGCTTAAAACGCGTTTTCGCACAAATCCGGGCGCGGGTGCTAAAAAGAGCAGCATCGGCATGCTTAGCACGTCGTTTGGTAGAAATCCACGTGCGCGTTCTGCCAAAAGCACCATTTGCATGCACATCTTGTGGTTTTGCAGAAAACTTCATCCGCGTCTACCAAAAGATGCATGTGCGTGCTTAAAACGCGTTTTCGCACAAATCCGTGCGCGGGTGCTAAAAAGAGCAGCATCGGCATTTAGCACGTCGTTTGGTAGAAATCCACGTGCGCGTTCTGCCAAAAGCACCATTTGCATGCACATCTTGTGGTTTTGCAGAAAACTTCATCCGCGTCTACCAAAAGATTCATGTGCATGCTTAAAACGCGTTTTCGCACAAATCCGTGCGCGGGTGCTAAAAAGAGCAGCATCGGCATGCTTAGCACGTCGTTTGGTAGAAATCCACGTGCACGTTCTGCCAAAAGCACCATTTGCATGCACATCTTGTGGTTTTGCAGAAAACTTCATCCGCGTCTACCAAAAGATGCATGTGCATGCTTAAAACGCGTTTTCGCACAAATCCGTGCGCGGGTGCTAAAAAGAGCAGCATCGGCATGCTTAGCACGTCGTTTGGTAGAAATCCACGTGCGCGTTCTGCCGAAAGCACCATTTGCATGCACATCTTGTGGTTTTGCAGAAAACTTCATCCGCGTCTACCAAAAGATGCATGTGCATGCTTAAAACGCGTTTTTGCACAAATCCGTGCGCGGGTGCTAAAAAGAGCAGCATCGGCATGCTTAGCACGTCGTTTGGTAGAAATCCACGTGCGCGTTCTGCCAAAAGCACCATTTGCATGCACATCTTGTGGTTTTGCAGAAAACTTCATCCGCGTCTACCAAAAGATGCATGTGCATGCTTAAAACGCGTTTTCGCACAAATCCGTGCGCGGGTGCTATAAAGAGCAGCATCGGCATGCTTAGCACGTCGTTTGGTAGAAATCCACGTGCGCGTTCTGCCAAAAGCACCATTTGCATGCACATCTTGTGGTTTTGCAGAAAACTTCATCCGCGTCTACCAAAAGATGCATGTGCATGTTTAAAACGCGTTTTCGCACAAATCCGTGTGCGGGTGCTAAAAATAGCAGCATCGGCATGCTTAGCACGTCGTTTGGTAGAAATCCACGTGCGCGTTCTCCCAAAAGCACCATTTGCATGCACATCTTGTGGTTTTGCAGAAAACTTCATCCGCGTCTACCAAAATATGCATGTGCATGCTTAGAACGCGTTTTCGCACAAATCCGTGCGCGGGTGCTAAAAAGAGCAGCATCGGCATGCTTAGCACGTCGTTTGGTAGAAATCCACGTGCGCGTTCTGCCAAAAGCACCATTTGCATACACACCTTGTGGTTTTGCAGAAAACTTCATCCGCGTCTACCAAAAGATGCATGTGCATGCTTAAAACGCGTTTTCGCACAAATCCGAGCGCGGGTGCTAAAAAGAGCAGCATCGGCATGCTTAGCACGTCGTTTGGTAGAAATCCACGTGCGCGTTCTGCCGAAAGCACCATTTGCATGCACATCTTGTGGTTTTGCAGAAAACTTCATCCGCGTCTACCAAAAGATGCATGTGCATGCTTAAAACGCGTTTTCGCACAAATCCGTGCGCGGGTGCTAAAAAGAGCAGCATCGGCATGCTTAGCACGTCGTTTCGTAGAAATCCACGTGCGCGTTCTGCCAAAAGCACCATTTGCATGCACATGTTGTGGTTTTGCAGAAAACTTCATCCGCGTCTACCAAAAGATGCATGTGCATGCTTAAAACGTGTTTTCGCACAAATCCGTGCGCGGGTGCTGAAAAGAGCAGCATCGGCATGCTTAGCACGTCGTTTGGTAGAAATCCACGTGCGCGTTCTCCCAAAAGCACCATTTGCATGCACATCTTGTGGTTTTGCAGAAAACTTCATCCGCGTCTACCAAAATATGCATGTGCATGCTTAGAACGCGTTTTCGCACAAATCCGTGCGCGGGTGCTAAAAAGAGCAGCATCGGCATGCTTAGCACGTCGTTTGGTAGAAATCCACGTGCGCGTTCTGCCAAAAGCACCATTTGCATACACACCTTGTGGTTTTGCAGAAAACTTCATCCGCGTCTACCAAAAGATGCATGTGCATGCTTAAAACGCGTTTTCGCACAAATCCGAGCGCGGGTGCTAAAAAGAGCAGCATCGGCATGCTTAGCACGTCGTTTGGTAGAAATCCACGTGCGCGTTCTGCCGAAAGCACCATTTGCATGCACATCTTGTGGTTTTGCAGAAAACTTCATCCGCGTCTACCAAAAGATGCATGTGCATGCTTAAAACGCGTTTTCGCACAAATCCGTGCGCGGGTGCTAAAAAGAGCAGCATCGGCATGCTTAGCACGTCGTTTCGTAGAAATCCACGTGCGCGTTCTGCCGAAAGCACCATTTGCATGCACATCTTGTGGTTTTGCAGAAAACTTCATCCGCGTCTACCAAAAGATGCATGTGCATGCTTAAAACGCGTTTTTGCACAAATCCGTGCGCGGGTGCTAAAAAGAGCAGCATCGGCATGCTTAGCACGTCGTTTGGTAGAAATCCACGTGCGCGTTCTGCCAAAAGCACCATTTGCATGCACATCTTGTGGTTTTGCAGAAAACTTCATCCGCGTCTACCAAAAGATGCATGTGCATGCTTAAAACGCGTTTTCGCACAAATCCGTGCGCGGGTGCTATAAAGAGCAGCATCGGCATGCTTAGCACGTCGTTTGGTAGAAATCCACGTGCGCGTTCTGCCAAAAGCACCATTTGCATGCACATCTTGTGGTTTTGCAGAAAACTTCATCCGCGTCTACCAAAAGATGCATGTGCATCTTTAAAACGCGTTTTCGCACAAATCCGTGTGCGGGTGCTAAAAATAGCAGCATCGGCATGCTTAGCACGTCGTTTGGTAGAAATCCACGTGCGCGTTCTCCCAAAAGCACCATTTGCATGCACATCTTGTGGTTTTGCAGAAAACTTCATCCGCGTCTACCAAAATATGCATGTGCATGCTTAGAACGCGTTTTCGCACAAATCCGTGCGCGGGTGCTAAAAAGAGCAGCATCGGCATGCTTAGCACGTCGTTTGGTAGAAATCCACGTGCGCGTTCTGCCAAAAGCACCATTTGCATACACACCTTGTGGTTTTGCAGAAAACTTCATCCGCGTCTACCAAAAGATGCATGTGCATGCTTAAAACGCGTTTTTCGCACAAATCCGAGCGCGGGTGCTAAAAAGAGCAGCATCGGCATGCTTAGCACGTCGTTTGGTAGAAATCCACGTGCGCGTTCTGCCGAAAGCACCATTTGCATGCACATCTTGTGGTTTTGCAGAAAACTTCATCCGCGTCTACCAAAAGATGCATGTGCATGCTTAAAACGCGTTTTCGCACAAATCCGTGCGCGGGTGCTAAAAAGAGCAGCATCGGCATGCTTAGCACGTCGTTTCGTAGAAATCCACGTGCGCGTTCTGCCAAAAGCACCATTTGCATGCACATCTTGTGGTTTTGCAGAAAACTTCATCCGCGTCTACCAAAAGATGCATGTGCATGCTTAAAACGTGTTTTCGCACAAATCCGTGCGCGGGTGCTGAAAAGAGCAGCATCGGCATGCTTAGCACGTCGTTTGGTAGAAATCCACGTGCGCGTTCTGCCGAAAGCACCATTTGCATGCACATCTTGTGGTTTTGCAGAAAACTTCATCCGCGTCTACCAAAAGATGCATGTGCATGCTTAAAACGCGTTTCCGCACAAATCCGTGCGCGGGTGCTAAAAAGAGTAGCATCGGCATGCTTAGCACGTCGTTTGGTAGAAATCCACGTGCGCGTTCTGCCGAAAGCACCATTTGCATGCACATCTTGTGGTTTTGCAGAAAACTTCATCCGCGTCTACCAAAAGATGCATGTGCATGCTTAAAACGCGTTTTCGCACAAATCCGTGCGCGGGTGCTAAAAAGAGCAGCATCGGTATGCTTAGCACGTCGTTTGGTAGAAATGCACGTGCGCGTTCTGCCAAAAGCACCATTTGCATGCACATCTTGTGGTATTGCAGAAAACTTCATCCGCGTCTACCAAAAGATGCATGTGCATGCTTAAAACGCGTTTTCGCACAAATCCGTGCGCGGGTGCTAAAAAGAGCAGCATCGGCATGCTTAGCACGTCGTTTGGTAGAACTGCACGTGCGCGTTCTGCCAAAAGCACCATTTGCATGCACATCTTGTGGTTTTGCAGAAAACTTCATCCGCGTCTACCAAAAGATGCATGTGCATGCTTAAAACGCGTTTTCGCACAAATCCGTGCGCGGGTGCTAAAAAGAGCAGCATCGGCATGCTTAGCACGTCGTTTGGTAGAAATCCACGTGCGCGTTTCTGCCGAAAGCACCATTTGCATGCACATCTTGTGGTTTTGCAGAAAACTTCATCCGCGTCTACCAAAAGATGCATGTGCATGCTTAAAACGCGTTTTCGCACAAATCCGTGCGCGGGTGCTAAAAAGAGCAGCATCGGCATGCTTAGCACGTCGTTTCGTAGAAATCCACGTGCGCGTTCTGCCAAAAGCACCATTTGCATGCACATCTTGTGGTTTTGCAGAAAACTTCATCCGCGTCTACCAAAAGATGCATGTGCATGTTTAAAACGCGTTTTCGCACAAATCCGTGCGCGGGTGCTGAAAAGAGCAGCATCGGCATGCTTAGCACGTCGTTTGGTAGAAATCCACGTGCGCGTTCTGCCGAAAGCACCATTTGCATGCACATGTTGTGGTTTTGCAGAAAACTTCATCCGCGTCTACCAAAAGATGCATGTGCATGCTTAAAACGCGTTTCCGCACAAATCCGTGCGCGGGTGCTAAAAAGAGTAGCATCGGCATGCTTAGCACGTCGTTTGGTAGAAATCCACGTGCGCGTTCTCCCGAAAGCACCATTTGCATGCACATCTTGTGGTTTTGCAGGAAACTTCATCCGCGTCTACCAAAAGATGCATGTGCATGCTTAAAACGCGTTTTCGCACAAATCCGTGCGCGGGTGCTAAAAAGAGCAGCATCGGTATGCTTAGCACGTCGTTTGGTAGAAATGCACGTGCGCGTTCTGCCAAAAGCACCATTTGCATGCACATCTTGTGGTATTGCAGAAAACTTCATCCGCGTCTACCAAAAGATGCATGTGCATGCTTAAAACGCGTTTTCGCACAAATCCGTGCGCGGGTGCTAAAAAGAGCAGCATCGGCATGCTTAGCACGTCGTTTGGTAGAACTCCACGTGCGCGTTCTGCCAAAAGCACCATTTGCATGCACATCATGTGGTTTTGCAGAAAACTTCATCCGCGTCTACCAAAAGATGCATGTGCATGCTTAAAACGCGTTATCGCACAAATCCGTGCGCGGGTGCTAAAAAGAGCAGCATCGGCATGCTTAGCACGTCGTTTGGTAGAAATCCACGTGCGCGTTCTGCCAAAAGCACCATTTGCATGCACATCTTCTGGTTTTGCAGAAAACTTCATCCGCGTCTACCAAAAGATGCATGTGCGTGCTTAAAACGCGTTTTCGCACAAATCCGTGCGCGGGTGCTAAAAAGAGCCGCATCGGCATGCTTAGCACGTCGTTTGGTAGAAATTCACGTGCGCGTTCTGCCGAAAGCACCATTTGCATGCACATCTTGTGGTTTTGCAGAAAACTTCATCCGCGTCTACCAAAAGATGCATGTGCATGCTTAAAACGCGTTTTCGCACAAATCCGTGCGCGGGTGCTAAAAAGAGCAGCATCGGCATGCTTAGCACGTCGTTTGGTAGAAATCCACGTGCGCGTTCTGCCGAAAGCACCATTTGCATGCACATCTTGTGGTTTTGCAGAACACTTCATCCGCGTCTACCAAAAGATGCATGTGCATGCTTAAAACGCGTTTTCGCACAAATCCGTGCGCGGGTGCTAAAAAGAGCAGCATCGGCATGCTTAGCACGTCGTTTGGTAGAAATCCACGTGCGCGTTCTGCCGAAAGCACCATTTGCATGCACATCTTGTGGTTTTGCAGAAAACTTCATCCGCGTCTACCAAAAGATGCATGTGCATGCTTAAAACGCGTTTTCGCACAAATCCGTGCGCGGGTGCTAAAAAGAGCAGCATCGGCATGCTTAGCACGTCGTTTCGTAGAAATCCACGTGCGCGTTCTGCCAAAAGCACCATTTGCATGCACATCTTGTGGTTTTGCAGAAAACTTCATCCGCGTCTACCAAAAGATGCATGTGCATGTTTAAAAACGCGTTTTCGCACAAATCCGTGCGCGGGTGCTGAAAAGAGCAGCATCGGCATGCTTAGCACGTCGTTTGGTAGAAATCCACGTGCGCGTTCTGCCGAAAGCACCATTTGCATGCACATGTTGTGGTTTTGCAGAAAACTTCATCCGCGTCTACCAAAAGATGCATGTGCATGCTTAAAACGCGTTTCCGCACAAATCCGTGCGCGGGTGCTAAAAAGAGTAGCATCGGCATGCTTAGCACGTCGTTTGGTAGAAATCCACGTGCGCGTTCTCCCGAAAGCACCATTTGCATGCACATCTTGTGGTTTTGCAGGAAACTTCATCCGCGTCTACCAAAAGATGCATGTGCATGCTTAAAACGCGTTTTCGCACAAATCCGTGCGCGGGTGCTAAAAAGAGCAGCATCGGTATGCTTAGCACGTCGTTTGGTAGAAATGCACGTGCGCGTTCTGCCAAAAGCACCATTTGCATGCACATCTTGTGGTACTGCAGAAAACTTCATCCGCGTCTACCAAAAGATGCATGTGCATGCTTAAAACGCGTTTTCGCACAAATCCGTGCGCGGGTGCTAAAAAGAGCAGCATCGGCATGCTTAGCACGTCGTTTGGTAGAACTCCACGTGCGCGTTCTGCCAAAAGCACCATTTGCATGCACATCATGTGGTTTTGCAGAAAACTTCATCCGCGTCTACCAAAAGATGCATGTGCATGCTTAAAACGCGTTATCGCACAAATCCGTGCGCGGGTGCTAAAAAGAGCAGCATCGGCATGCTTAGCACGTCGTTTGGTAGAAATCCACGTGCGCGTTCTGCCAAAAGCACCATTTGCATGCACATCTTCTGGTTTTGCAGAAAACTTCATCCGCGTCTACCAAAAGATGCATGTGCGTGCTTAAAACGCGTTTTCGCACAAATCCGTGCGCGGGTGCTAAAAAGAGCCGCATCGGCATGCTTAGCACGTCGTTTGGTAGAAATTCACGTGCGCGTTCTGCCGAAAGCACCATTTGCATGCACATCTTGTGGTTTTGCAGAAAACTTCATCCGCGTCTACCAAAAGATGCATGTGCATGCTTAAAACGCGTTTTCGCACAAATCCGTGCGCGGGTGCTAAAAAGAGCAGCATCGGCATGCTTAGCACGTCGTTTGGTAGAAATCCACGTGCGCGTTCTGCCGAAAGCACCATTTGCATGCACATCTTGTGGTTTTGCAGAAAACTTCATCCGCGTCTACCAAAAGATGCATGTGCATGCTTAAAACGCGTTTTCGCACAAATCCATGCGCGGGTGCTAAAAAGAGCAGCATCGGCATGCTTAGCACGTCGTTTCGTAGAAATCCACGTGCGCGTTCTGCCAAAAGCACCATTTGCATGCACATCTTGTGGTTTTGCAGAAAACTTCATCCGCGTCTACCAAAAGATGCATGTGCATGCTTAAAACGCGTTTTCGCACAAATCCGTGCGCGGGTGCTGAAAAGAGCAGCATCGGCATGCTTAGCACGTGGTTTGGTAGAAATCCACGTGCGCGTTCTGCCGAAAGCACCATTTGCATGCACATCTTGTGGTTTTGCAGAAAACTTCATCCGCGTCTACCAAAAGATGCATGTGCATGCTTAAAACGCGTTTTCGCACAAATCCGTGCGCGGGTGCTGAAAAGAGCAGCATCGGCATGCTTAGCACGTCGTTTGGTAGAAATCCACGTGCGCGTTCTGCCAAAAGCACCATTTGCATGCACATCTTGTGGTTTTGCAGAAAACTTCATCCGCGTCTACCAAAAGATGCATGTGCATGCTTAAAACGTGTTTTCGCACAAATCCGTGCGCGGGTGCTGAAAAGAGCAGCATCGGCATGCTTAGCACGTCGTTTGGTAGAAATCCACGTGCGCGTTCTGCCGAAAGCACCATTTGCATGCACATCTTGTGGTTTTGCAGAAAACTTCATCCGCGTCTACCAAAAGATGCATGTGCATGCTTAAAACGCGTTTCCGCACAAATCCGTGCGCGGGTGCTAAAAAGAGTAGCATCGGCATGCTTAGCACGTCGTTTGGTAGAAATCCACGTGCGCGTTCTGCCGAAAGCACCATTTGCATGCACATCTTGTGGTTTTGCAGAAAACTTCATCCGCGTCTACCAAAAGATGCATGTGCATGCTTAAAACGCGTTTTCGCACAAATCCGTGCGCGGGTGCTAAAAAGAGCAGCATCGGTATGCTTAGCACGTCGTTTGGTAGAAATGCACGTGCGCGTTCTGCCAAAAGCACCATTTGCATGCACATCTTGTGGTATTGCAGAAAACTTCATCCGCGTCTACCAAAAGATGCATGTGCATGCTTAAAACGCGTTTTCGCACAAATCCGTGCGCGGGTGCTAAAAAGAGCAGCATCGGCATGCTTAGCACGTCGTTTGGTAGAACTGCACGTGCGCGTTCTGCCAAAAGCACCATTTGCATGCACATCTTGTGGTTTTGCAGAAAACTTCATCCGCGTCTACCAAAAGATGCATGTGCATGCTTAAAACGCGTTATCGCACAAATCCGTGCGCGGGTGCTAAAAAGAGCAGCATCGGCATGCTTAGCACGTCGTTTGGTAGAAATCCACGTGCGCGTTCTGCCAAAAGCACCATTTGCATGCACATCTTCTGGTTTTGCAGAAAACTTCATCCGCGTCTACCAAAAGATGCATGTGCGTGCTTAAAACGCGTTTTCGCACAAATCCGTGCGCGGGTGCTAAAAAGAGCCGCATCGGCATGCTTAGCACGTCGTTTGGTAGAAATTCACGTGCGCGTTCTGCCGAAAGCACCATTTGCATGCACATCTTGTGGTTTTGCAGAAAACTTCATCCGCGTCTACCAAAAGATGCATGTGCATGCTTAAAACGCGTTTTCGCACAAATCCGTGCGCGGGTGCTAAAAAGAGCAGCATCGGCATGCTTAGCACGTCGTTTGGTAGAAATCCACGTGCGCGTTCTGCCGAAAGCACCATTTGCATGCACATCTTGTGGTTTTGCAGAAAACTTCATCCGCGTCTACCAAAAGATGCATGTGCATGCTTAAAACGCGTTTTCGCACAAATCCGTGCGCGGGTGCTAAAAAGAGCAGCATCGGCATGCTTAGCACGTCGTTTGGTAGAAATCCACGTGCGCGTTCTGCCGAAAGCACCATTTGCATGCACATCTTGTGGTTTTGCAGAAAACTTCATCCGCGTCTACCAAAAGATGCATGTGCATGCTTAAAACGCGTTTTCGCACAAATCCGTGCGCGGGTGCTAAAAAGAGCAGCATCGGCATGCTTAGCACGTCGTTTCGTAGAAATCCACGTGCGCGTTCTGCCAAAAGCACCATTTGCATGCACATCTTGTGGTTTTGCAGAAAACTTCATCCGCGTCTACCAAAAGATGCATGTGCATGTTTAAAACGCGTTTTCGCACAAATCCGTGCGCGGGTGCTGAAAAGAGCAGCATCGGCATGCTTAGCACGTCGTTTGGTAGAAATCCACGTGCGCGTTCTGCCGAAAGCACCATTTGCATGCACATGTTGTGGTTTTGCAGAAAACTTCATCCGCGTCTACCAAAAGATGCATGTGCATGCTTAAAACGCGTTTCCGCACAAATCCGTGCGCGGGTGCTAAAAAGAGTAGCATCGGCATGCTTAGCACGTCGTTTGGTAGAAATCCACGTGCGCGTTCTCCCGAAAGCACCATTTGCATGCACATCTTGTGGTTTTGCAGGAAACTTCATCCGCGTCTACCAAAAGATGCATGTGCATGCTTAAAACGCGTTTTCGCACAAATCCGTGCGCGGGTGCTAAAAAGAGCAGCATCGGTATGCTTAGCACGTCGTTTGGTAGAAATGCACGTGCGCGTTCTGCCAAAAGCACCATTTGCATGCACATCTTGTGGTATTGCAGAAAACTTCATCCGCGTCTACCAAAAGATGCATGTGCATGCTTAAAACGCGTTTTCGCACAAATCCGTGCGCGGGTGCTAAAAAGAGCAGCATCGGCATGCTTAGCACGTCGTTTGGTAGAACTCCACGTGCGCGTTCTGCCAAAAGCACCATTTGCATGCACATCATGTGGTTTTGCAGAAAACTTCATCCGCGTCTACCAAAAGATGCATGTGCATGCTTAAAACGCGTTATCGCACAAATCCGTGCGCGGGTGCTAAAAAGAGCAGCATCGGCATGCTTAGCACGTCGTTTGGTAGAAATCCACGTGCGCGTTCTGCCAAAAGCACCATTTGCATGCACATCTTCTGGTTTTGCAGAAAACTTCATCCGCGTCTACCAAAAGATGCATGTGCGTGCTTAAAACGCGTTTTCGCACAAATCCGTGCGCGGGTGCTAAAAAGAGCCGCATCGGCATGCTTAGCACGTCGTTTGGTAGAAATTCACGTGCGCGTTCTGCCGAAAGCACCATTTGCATGCACATCTTGTGGTTTTGCAGAAAACTTCATCCGCGTCTACCAAAAGATGCATGTGCATGCTTAAAACGCGTTTTCGCACAAATCCGTGCGCGGGTGCTAAAAAGAGCAGCATCGGCATGCTTAGCACGTCGTTTGGTAGAAATCCACGTGCGCGTTCTGCCGAAAGCACCATTTGCATGCACATCTTGTGGTTTTGCAGAAAACTTCATCCGCGTCTACCAAAAGATGCATGTGCATGCTTAAAACGCGTTTTCGCACAAATCCGTGCGCGGGTGCTAAAAAGAGCAGCATCGGCATGCTTAGCACGTCGTTTCGTAGAAATCCACGTGCGCGTTCTGCCAAAAGCACCATTTGCATGCACATCTTGTGGTTTTGCAGAAAACTTCATCCGCGTCTACCAAAAGATGCATGTGCATGCTTAAAACGCGTTTTCGCACAAATCCGTGCGCGGGTGCTGAAAAGAGCAGCATCGGCATGCTTAGCACGTCGTTTGGTAGAAATCCACGTGCGCGTTCTGCCGAAAGCACCATTTGCATGCACATCTTGTGGTTTTGCAGAAAACTTCATCCGCGTCTACCAAAAGATGCATGTGCATGCTTAAAACGCGTTTTCGCACAAATCCGTGCGCGGGTGCTGAAAAGAGCAGCGTCGGCATGCTTAGCACGTCGTTTGGTAGAAATCCACGTGCGCGTTCTGCCAAAAGCACCATTTGCATGCACATCTTGTGGTTTTGCAGAAAACTTCATCCGCGTCTACCAAAAGATGCATGTGCATGCTTAAAACGTGTTTTCGCACAAATCCGTGCGCGGGTGCTGAAAAGAGCAGCATCGGCATGCTTAGCACGTCGTTTGGTAGAAATCCACGTGCGCGTTCTGCCGAAAGCACCATTTGCATGCACATCTTGTGGTTTTGCAGAAAACTTCATCCGCGTCTACCAAAAGATGCATGTGCATGCTTAAAACGCGTTTCCGCACAAATCCGTGCGCGGGTGCTAAAAAGAGTAGCATCGGCATGCTTAGCACGTCGTTTGGTAGAAATCCACGTGCGCGTTCTGCCGAAAGCACCATTTGCATGCACATCTTGTGGTTTTGCAGAAAACTTCATCCGCGTCTACCAAAAGATGCATGTGCATGCTTAAAACGCGTTTTCGCACAAATCCGTGCGCGGGTGCTAAAAAGAGCAGCATCGGTATGCTTAGCACGTCGTTTGGTAGAAATGCACGTGCGCGTTCTGCCAAAAGCACCATTTGCATGCACATCTTGTGGTATTGCAGAAAACTTCATCCGCGTCTACCAAAAGATGCATGTGCATGCTTAAAACGCGTTTTCGCACAAATCCGTGCGCGGGTGCTAAAAAGAGCAGCATCGGCATGCTTAGCACGTCGTTTGGTAGAACTGCACGTGCGCGTTCTGCCAAAAGCACCATTTGCATGCACATCTTGTGGTTTTGCAGAAAACTTCATCCGCGTCTACCAAAAGATGCATGTGCATGCTTAAAACGCGTTTTCGCACAAATCCGTGCGCGGGTGCTAAAAAGAGCAGCATCGGCATGCTTAGCACGTCGTTTGGTAGAAATCCACGTGCGCGTTCTGCCGAAAGCACCATTTGCATGCACATCTTGTGGTTTTGCAGAAAACTTCATCCGCGTCTACCAAAAGATGCATGTGCATGCTTAAAACGCGTTTTCGCACAAATCCGTGCGCGGGTGCTAAAAAGAGCAGCATCGGCATGCTTAGCACGTCGTTTCGTAGAAATCCACGTGCGCGTTCTGCCAAAAGCACCATTTGCATGCACATCTTGTGGTTTTGCAGAAAACTTCATCCGCGTCTACCAAAAGATGCATGTGCATGTTTAAAACGCGTTTTCGCACAAATCCGTGCGCGGGTGCTGAAAAGAGCAGCATCGGCATGCTTAGCACGTCGTTTGGTAGAAATCCACGTGCGCGTTCTGCCGAAAGCACCATTTGCATGCACATGTTGTGGTTTTGCAGAAAACTTCATCCGCGTCTACCAAAAGATGCATGTGCATGCTTAAAACGCGTTTCCGCACAAATCCGTGCGCGGGTGCTAAAAAGAGCCGCATCGGCATGCTTAGCACGTCGTTTGGTAGAAATTCACGTGCGCGTTCTGCCGAAAGCACCATTTGCATGCACATCTTGTGGTTTTGCAGAAAACTTCATCCGCGTCTACCAAAAGATGCATGTGTATGCTTAAAACGCGTTTTCGCACAAATCCGTGCGCGGGTGCTAAAAAGAGCAGCATCGGCATGCTTAGCACGTCGTTTGGTAGAAATCCACGTGCGCGTTCTGCCGAAAGCACCATTTGCATGCACATCTTGTGGTTTTGCAGAAAACTTCATCCGCGTCTACCAAAAGATGCATGTGCATGCTTAAAACGCGTTTTCGCACAAATCCGTGCGCGGGTGCTAAAAAGAGCAGCATCGGCATGCTTAGCACGTCGTTTCGTAGAAATCCACGTGCGCGTTCTGCCAAAAGCACCATTTGCATGCACATCTTGTGGTTTTGCAGAAAACTTCATCCGCGTCTACCAAAAGATGCATGTGCATGCTTAAAACGCGTTTTCGCACAAATCCGTGCGCGGGTGCTGAAAAGAGCAGCATCGGCATGCTTAGCACGTCGTTTGGTAGAAATCCACGTGCGCGTTCTGCCGAAAGCACCATTTGCATGCACATCTTGTGGTTTTGCAGAAAACTTCATCCGCGTCTACCAAAAGATGCATGTGCATGCTTAAAACGCGTTTCCGCACAAATCCGTGCGCGGGTGCTAAAAAGAGCAGCATCGGCATGCTTAGCACGTCGTTTGGTAGAAATCCACGTGCGCGTTCTGCCAAAAGCACCATTTGCATGCACATCTTGTGGTTTTGCAGAAAACTTCATCCGCGTCTACCAAAAGATGCATGTGCATGCTTAAAACGCGTTTTCGCACAAATCCGTGCGCGGGTGCTAAAAAGAGCAGCATCGGCATGCTTAGCACGTCGTTTGGTAGAAATCCACGTGCGCGTTCTGCCAAAAGCACCATTTGCATGCACATCTTCTGGTTTTGCAGGAAACTTCATCCGCGTCTACCAAAAGATGCATGTGCGTGCTTAAAACGCGTTTTCGCACAAATCCGTGCGCGGGTGCTAAAAAGAGCAGCATCGGCATGCTTAGCACGTCGTTTGGTAGAAATCCACGTGCGCGTTCTGCCAAAAGCACCATTTGCATGCACATCTTGTGGTTTTGCAGAAAACATCATCCGCGTCTACCAAAAGATGCATGTGCATGCTTAAAACGCGTTTTCGCACAAATCCGTGCGCGGGTGCTAAAAAGAGCAGCATCGGCATGCTTAGCACGTCGTTTGGTAGAAATCCACGTGCGCGTTCTGCCAAAAGCACCATTTGCATGCACATCTTGTGGTTTTGCAGAAAACTTCATCCGCGTCTACCAAAATATGCATGTGCATGCTTAAAACGCGTTTTCGCACAAATCCGTGCGCGGGTGCTAAAATGAGCAGCATCGGCATGCTTAGCAAGTCGTTTGGTAGAAATCCACGTGCGCGTTCTGCCGAAAGCACCATTTGCATGCACATCTTGTGGTTTTGCAGAAAACTTCATCCGCGTCTACCAAAAGATGCATGTGCATGCTTAAAACGCGTTTTCGAACAAATCCGTGCGCGGGTGCTAAAAAGAGCAGCATCGGCATGCTTAGCACGTCGTTTGGTAGAAATTCACGTGCGCGTTCTGCCAAAAGCACCATTTGCATGCACATCTTGTGGTTTTGCAGAAAACTTCATCCGCGTCTACCAAAAGATGCATGTGCATGCTTAAAACGCGTTTTCGCACAAATCCGTGCGCGGGTGCTAAAAAGAGCAGCATCGGCATGCTTAGCACGTCGTTTGGTAGAAATTCACGTGCGCGTTCTGCCAAAAGCGCCATTTGCATGCACATCTTGTGGTTTTGCAGAAAACTTCATCCGCGTCTACCAAAAGATGCATGTGCATGCTTAAAACGCGTTTTCGCACAAATCCGTGCGCGGGTGCTCAAAAGAGCAGCATCGGCATGCTTAGCACGTCGTTTGGTAGAAATCCACGTGCGCGTTCTGCCAAAAGCACCATTTGCATGCACATCTTGTGGTTTTGCAGAAAACTTCATCCGCGTCTACCAAAATATGCATGTGCATGCTTAAAACGCGTTTTCGCACAAATCCGTGCGCGGGTGCTAAAAAGAGCAGCATCGGCATGCTTAGCAAGTCGTTTGGTAGAAATCCACGTGCGCGTTCTGCCGAAAGCACCATTTGCATGCACATCTTGTGGTTTTGCAGAAAACATCATCCGCGTCTACCAAAAGATGCATGTGCATGCTTAAAACGCGTTTTCGAACAAATCCGTGCGCGGGTGCTAAAAAGAGCAGCATCGGCATGCTTAGCACGTCGTTTGGAAGAAATTCACGTGCGCGTTCTGCCAAAAGCACCATTTGCATGCACATCTTGTGGTTTTGCAGAAAACTTCATCCGCGTCTACCAAAAGATGCATGTGCATGCTTAAAACGCGTTTTCGCACAAATCCGTGCGCGGGAGCTAAAAAGAGCAGCATCGGCATGCTTAGCACGTCGTTTGGTAGAAATCCACGTGCGCGTTCTGCCGAAAGCACCATTTGCATGCACATCTTGTGGTTTTGCAGAAAACTTCATCCGCGTCTACCAAAAGATGCATGTGCATGCTTAAAACGCGTTTTCGCACAAATCCGTGCGCGGGTGCTAAAAAGAGCAGCATCGGCATGCTTAGCACGTCGTTTCGTAGAAATCCACGTGCGCGTTCTGCCAAAAGCACCATTTGCATGCACATCTTGTGGTTTTGCAGAAAACTTCATCCGCGTCTACCAAAAGATGCATGTGCATGTTTAAAACGCGTTTTCGCACAAATCCGTGCGCGGGTGCTGAAAAGAGCAGCATCGGCATGCTTAGCACGTCGTTTGGTAGAAATCCACGTGCGCGTTCTGCCGAAAGCACCATTTGCATGCACATGTTGTGGTTTTGCAGAAAACTTCATCCGCGTCTACCAAAAGATGCATGTGCATGCTTAAAACGCGTTTCCGCACAAATCCGTGCGCGGGTGCTAAAAAGAGTAGCATCGGCATGCTTAGCACGTCGTTTGGTAGAAATCCACGTGCGCGTTCTCCCGAAAGCACCATTTGCATGCACATCTTGTGGTTTTGCAGGAAACTTCATCCGCGTCTACCAAAAGATGCATGTGCATGCTTAAAACGCGTTTTCGCACAAATCCGTGCGCGGGTGCTAAAAAGAGCAGCATCGGTATGCTTAGCACGTCGTTTGGTAGAAATGCACGTGCGCGTTCTGCCAAAAGCACCATTTGCATGCACATCTTGTGGTATTGCAGAAAACTTCATCCGCGTCTACCAAAAGATGCATGTGCATGCTTAAAACGCGTTTTCGCACAAATCCGTGCGCGGGTGCTAAAAAGAGCAGCATCGGCATGCTTAGCACGTCGTTTGGTAGAACTCCACGTGCGCGTTCTGCCAAAAGCACCATTTGCATGCACATCATGTGGTTTTGCAGAAAACTTCATCCGCGTCTACCAAAAGATGCATGTGCATGCTTAAAACGCGTTATCGCACAAATCCGTGCGCGGGTGCTAAAAAGAGCAGCATCGGCATGCTTAGCACGTCGTTTGGTAGAAATCCACGTGCGCGTTCTGCCAAAAGCACCATTTGCATGCACATCTTCTGGTTTTGCAGAAAACTTCATCCGCGTCTACCAAAAGATGCATGTGCGTGCTTAAAACGCGTTTTCGCACAAATCCGTGCGCGGGTGCTAAAAAGAGCCGCATCGGCATGCTTAGCACGTCGTTTGGTAGAAATTCACGTGCGCGTTCTGCCGAAAGCACCATTTGCATGCACATCTTGTGGTTTTGCAGAAAACTTCATCCGCGTCTACCAAAAGATGCATGTGCATGCTTAAAACGCGTTTTCGCACAAATCCGTGCGCGGGTGCTAAAAAGAGCAGCATCGGCATGCTTAGCACGTCGTTTGGTAGAAATCCACGTGCGCGTTCTGCCGAAAGCACCATTTGCATGCACATCTTGTGGTTTTGCAGAAAACTTCATCCGCGTCTACCAAAAGATGCATGTGCATGCTTAAAACGCGTTTTCGCACAAATCCGTGCGCGGGTGCTAAAAAGAGCAGCATCGGCATGCTTAGCACGTCGTTTGGTAGAAATCCACGTGCGCGTTCTGCCGAAAGCACCATTTGCATGCACATCTTGTGGTTTTGCAGAAAACTTCATCCGCGTCTACCAAAAGATGCATGTGCATGCTTAAAACGCGTTTTCGCACAAATCCGTGCGCGGGTGCTAAAAAGAGCAGCATCGGCATGCTTAGCACGTCGTTTCGTAGAAATCCACGTGCGCGTTCTGCCAAAAGCACCATTTGCATGCACATCTTGTGGTTTTGCAGAAAACTTCATCCGCGTCTACCAAAAGATGCATGTGCATGTTTAAAACGCGTTTTCGCACAAATCCGTGCGCGGGTGCTGAAAAGAGCAGCATCGGCATGCTTAGCACGTCGTTTGGTAGAAATCCACGTGCGCGTTCTGCCGAAAGCACCATTTGCATGCACATGTTGTGGTTTTGCAGAAAACTTCATCCGCGTCTACCAAAAGATGCATGTGCATGCTTAAAACGCGTTTCCGCACAAATCCGTGCGCGGGTGCTAAAAAGAGTAGCATCGGCATGCTTAGCACGTCGTTTGGTAGAAATCCACGTGCGCGTTCTCCCGAAAGCACCATTTGCATGCACATCTTGTGGTTTTGCAGGAAACTTCATCCGCGTCTACCAAAAGATGCATGTGCATGCTTAAAACGCGTTTTCGCACAAATCCGTGCGCGGGTGCTAAAAAGAGCAGCATCGGTATGCTTAGCACGTCGTTTGGTAGAAATGCACGTGCGCGTTCTGCCAAAAGCACCATTTGCATGCACATCTTGTGGTATTGCAGAAAACTTCATCCGCGTCTACCAAAAGATGCATGTGCATGCTTAAAACGCGTTTTCGCACAAATCCGTGCGCGGGTGCTAAAAAGAGCAGCATCGGCATGCTTAGCACGTCGTTTGGTAGAACTCCACGTGCGCGTTCTGCCAAAAGCACCATTTGCATGCACATCATGTGGTTTTGCAGAAAACTTCATCCGCGTCTACCAAAAGATGCATGTGCATGCTTAAAACGCGTTATCGCACAAATCCGTGCGCGGGTGCTAAAAAGAGCAGCATCGGCATGCTTAGCACGTCGTTTGGTAGAAATCCACGTGCGCGTTCTGCCAAAAGCACCATTTGCATGCGTTTTAAACGTTTTAAACGCGTTTTAAGCACGCACATGCATCTTTTGGTAGACGCGGATGAAGTTTTCTGCAATACCACAAGATGTGCATGCAAATGATGCACATCTTCTGCAAAACCAGAAGATGTGCATCTTCTGGTTTTGCAGAAAACTTCATCCGCGTCTACCAAAAGATGCATGTGCGTGCTTAAAACGCGTTTTCGCACAAATCCGTGCGCGGGTGCTAAAAAGAGCCGCATCGGCATGCTTAGCACGTCGTTTGGTAGAAATTCACGTGCGCGTTCTGCCGAAAGCACCATTTGCATGCACATCTTGTGGTTTTGCAGAAAACTTCATCCGCGTCTACCAAAAGATGCATGTGCATGCTTAAAACGCGTTTTCGCACAAATCCGTGCGCGGGTGCTAAAAAGAGCAGCATCGGCATGCTTAGCACGTCGTTTGGTAGAAATCCACGTGCGCGTTCTGCCGAAAGCACCATTTGCATGCACATCTTGTGGTTTTGCAGAAAACTTCATCCGCGTCTACCAAAAGATGCATGTGCATGCTTAAAACGCGTTTTCGCACAAATCCATGCGCGGGTGCTAAAAAGAGCAGCATCGGCATGCTTAGCACGTCGTTTCGTAGAAATCCACGTGCGCGTTCTGCCAAAAGCACCATTTGCATGCACATCTTGTGGTTTTGCAGAAAACTTCATCCGCGTCTACCAAAAGATGCATGTGCATGCTTAAAACGCGTTTTCGCACAAATCCGTGCGCGGGTGCTGAAAAGAGCAGCATCGGCATGCTTAGCACGTGGTTTGGTAGAAATCCACGTGCGCGTTCTGCCGAAAGCACCATTTGCATGCACATCTTGTGGTTTTGCAGAAAACTTCATCCGCGTCTACCAAAAGATGCATGTGCATGCTTAAAACGCGTTTTCGCACAAATCCGTGCGCGGGTGCTGAAAAGAGCAGCATCGGCATGCTTAGCACGTCGTTTGGTAGAAATCCACGTGCGCGTTCTGCCAAAAGCACCATTTGCATGCACATCTTGTGGTTTTGCAGAAAACTTCATCCGCGTCTACCAAAAGATGCATGTGCATGCTTAAAACGTGTTTTCGCACAAATCCGTGCGCGGGTGCTGAAAAGAGCAGCATCGGCATGCTTAGCACGTCGTTTGGTAGAAATCCACGTGCGCGTTCTGCCGAAAGCACCATTTGCATGCACATCTTGTGGTTTTGCAGAAAACTTCATCCGCGTCTACCAAAAGATGCATGTGCATGCTTAAAACGCGTTTCCGCACAAATCCGTGCGCGGGTGCTAAAAAGAGTAGCATCGGCATGCTTAGCACGTCGTTTGGTAGAAATCCACGTGCGCGTTCTGCCGAAAGCACCATTTGCATGCACATCTTGTGGTTTTGCAGAAAACTTCATCCGCGTCTACCAAAAGATGCATGTGCATGCTTAAAACGCGTTTTCGCACAAATCCGTGCGCGGGTGCTAAAAAGAGCAGCATCGGTATGCTTAGCACGTCGTTTGGTAGAAATGCACGTGCGCGTTCTGCCAAAAGCACCATTTGCATGCACATCTTGTGGTATTGCAGAAAACTTCATCCGCGTCTACCAAAAGATGCATGTGCATGCTTAAAACGCGTTTTCGCACAAATCCGTGCGCGGGTGCTAAAAAGAGCAGCATCGGCATGCTTAGCACGTCGTTTGGTAGAACTGCACGTGCGCGTTCTGCCAAAAGCACCATTTGCATGCACATCTTGTGGTTTTGCAGAAAACTTCATCCGCGTCTACCAAAAGATGCATGTGCATGCTTAAAACGCGTTATCGCACAAATCCGTGCGCGGGTGCTAAAAAGAGCAGCATCGGCATGCTTAGCACGTCGTTTGGTAGAAATCCACGTGCGCGTTCTGCCAAAAGCACCATTTGCATGCACATCTTCTGGTTTTGCAGAAAACTTCATCCGCGTCTACCAAAAGATGCATGTGCGTGCTTAAAACGCGTTTTCGCACAAATCCGTGCGCGGGTGCTAAAAAGAGCCGCATCGGCATGCTTAGCACGTCGTTTGGTAGAAATTCACGTGCGCGTTCTGCCGAAAGCACCATTTGCATGCACATCTTGTGGTTTTGCAGAAAACTTCATCCGCGTCTACCAAAAGATGCATGTGCATGCTTAAAACGCGTTTTCGCACAAATCCGTGCGCGGGTGCTAAAAAGAGCAGCATCGGCATGCTTAGCACGTCGTTTGGTAGAAATCCACGTGCGCGTTCTGCCGAAAGCACCATTTGCATGCACATCTTGTGGTTTTGCAGAAAACTTCATCCGCGTCTACCAAAAGATGCATGTGCATGCTTAAAACGCGTTTTCGCACAAATCCGTGCGCGGGTGCTAAAAAGAGCAGCATCGGCATGCTTAGCACGTCGTTTGGTAGAAATCCACGTGCGCGTTCTGCCGAAAGCACCATTTGCATGCACATCTTGTGGTTTTGCAGAAAACTTCATCCGCGTCTACCAAAAGATGCATGTGCATGCTTAAAACGCGTTTTCGCACAAATCCGTGCGCGGGTGCTAAAAAGAGCAGCATCGGCATGCTTAGCACGTCGTTTCGTAGAAATCCACGTGCGCGTTCTGCCAAAAGCACCATTTGCATGCACATCTTGTGGTTTTGCAGAAAACTTCATCCGCGTCTACCAAAAGATGCATGTGCATGTTTAAAACGCGTTTTCGCACAAATCCGTGCGCGGGTGCTGAAAAGAGCAGCATCGGCATGCTTAGCACGTCGTTTGGTAGAAATCCACGTGCGCGTTCTGCCGAAAGCACCATTTGCATGCACATGTTGTGGTTTTGCAGAAAACTTCATCCGCGTCTACCAAAAGATGCATGTGCATGCTTAAAACGCGTTTCCGCACAAATCCGTGCGCGGGTGCTAAAAAGAGTAGCATCGGCATGCTTAGCACGTCGTTTGGTAGAAATCCACGTGCGCGTTCTCCCGAAAGCACCATTTGCATGCACATCTTGTGGTTTTGCAGGAAACTTCATCCGCGTCTACCAAAAGATGCATGTGCATGCTTAAAACGCGTTTTCGCACAAATCCGTGCGCGGGTGCTAAAAAGAGCAGCATCGGTATGCTTAGCACGTCGTTTGGTAGAAATGCACGTGCGCGTTCTGCCAAAAGCACCATTTGCATGCACATCTTGTGGTATTGCAGAAAACTTCATCCGCGTCTACCAAAAGATGCATGTGCATGCTTAAAACGCGTTTTCGCACAAATCCGTGCGCGGGTGCTAAAAAGAGCAGCATCGGCATGCTTAGCACGTCGTTTGGTAGAACTCCACGTGCGCGTTCTGCCAAAAGCACCATTTGCATGCACATCATGTGGTTTTGCAGAAAACTTCATCCGCGTCTACCAAAAGATGCATGTGCATGCTTAAAACGCGTTATCGCACAAATCCGTGCGCGGGTGCTAAAAAGAGCAGCATCGGCATGCTTAGCACGTCGTTTGGTAGAAATCCACGTGCGCGTTCTGCCAAAAGCACCATTTGCATGCACATCTTCTGGTTTTGCAGAAAACTTCATCCGCGTCTACCAAAAGATGCATGTGCGTGCTTAAAACGCGTTTTCGCACAAATCCGTGCGCGGGTGCTAAAAAGAGCCGCATCGGCATGCTTAGCACGTCGTTTGGTAGAAATTCACGTCCGCGTTCTGCCGAAAGCACCATTTGCATGCACATCTTGTGGTTTTGCAGAAAACTTCATCCGCGTCTACCAAAAGATGCATGTGCATGCTTAAAACGCGTTTTCGCACAAATCCGTGCGCGGGTGCTAAAAAGAGCAGCATCGGCATGCTTAGCACGTCGTTTGGTAGAAATCCACGTGCGCGTTCTGCCGAAAGCACCATTTGCATGCACATCTTGTGGTTTTGCAGAAAACTTCATCCGCGTCTACCAAAAGATGCATGTGCATGCTTAAAAACGCGTTTTCGCACAAATCCGTGCGCGGGTGCTAAAAAGAGCAGCATCGGCATGCTTAGCACGTCGTTTCGTAGAAATCCACGTGCGCGTTCTGCCAAAAGCACCATTTGCATGCACATCTTGTGGTTTTGCAGAAAACTTCATCCGCGTCTACCAAAAGATGCATGTGCATGCTTAAAACGCGTTTTCGCACAAATCCGTGCGCGGGTGCTGAAAAGAGCAGCATCGGCATGCTTAGCACGTCGTTTGGTAGAAATCCACGTGCGCGTTCTGCCGAAAGCACCATTTGCATGCACATCTTGTGGTTTTGCAGAAAACTTCATCCGCGTCTACCAAAGATGCATGTGCATGCTTAAAACGCGTTTTCGCACAAATCCGTGCGCGGGTGCTGAAAAGAGCAGCATCGGCATGCTTAGCACGTCGTTTGGTAGAAATCCACGTGCGCGTTCTGCCAAAAGCACCATTTGCATGCACATCTTGTGGTTTTGCAGAAAACTTCATCCGCGTCTACCAAAAGATGCATGTGCATGCTTAAAACGTGTTTTCGCACAAATCCGTGCGCGGGTGCTGAAAAGAGCAGCATCGGCATGCTTAGCACGTCGTTTGGTAGAAATCCACGTGCGCGTTCTGCCGAAAGCACCATTTGCATGCACATCTTGTGGTTTTGCAGAAAACTTCATCCGCGTCTACCAAAAGATGCATGTGCATGCTTAAAACGCGTTTCCGCACAAATCCGTGCGCGGGTGCTAAAAAGAGTAGCATCGGCATGCTTAGCACGTCGTTTGGTAGAAATCCACGTGCGCGTTCTGCCGAAAGCACCATTTGCATGCACATCTTGTGGTTTTGCAGAAAACTTCATCCGCGTCTACCAAAAGATGCATGTGCATGCTTAAAACGCGTTTTCGCACAAATCCGTGCGCGGGTGCTAAAAAGAGCAGCATCGGCATGCTTAGCACGTCGTTTGGTAGAAATCCACGTGCGCGTTCTGCCGAAAGCACCATTTGCATGCACATCTTGTGGTTTTGCAGAAAACTTCATCCGCGTCTACCAAAAGATGCATGTGCATGCTTAAAACGCGTTTTCGCACAAATCCGTGCGCGGGTGCTAAAAAGAGCAGCATCGGCATGCTTAGCACGTCGTTTCGTAGAAATCCACGTGCGCGTTCTGCCAAAAGCACCATTTGCATGCACATCTTGTGGTTTTGCAGAAAACTTCATCCGCGTCTACCAAAAGATGCATGTGCATGTTTAAAACGCGTTTTCGCACAAATCCGTGCGCGGGTGCTGAAAAGAGCAGCATCGGCATGCTTAGCACGTCGTTTGGTAGAAATCCACGTGCGCGTTCTGCCGAAAGCACCATTTGCATGCACATGTTGTGGTTTTGCAGAAAACTTCATCCGCGTCTACCAAAAGATGCATGTGCATGCTTAAAACGCGTTTCCGCACAAATCCGTGCGCGGGTGCTAAAAAGAGTAGCATCGGCATGCTTAGCACGTCGTTTGGTAGAAATCCACGTGCGCGTTCTCCCGAAAGCACCATTTGCATGCACATCTTGTGGTTTTGCAGGAAACTTCATCCGCGTCTACCAAAAGATGCATGTGCATGCTTAAAACGCGTTTTCGCACAAATCCGTGCGCGGGTGCTAAAAAGAGCAGCATCGGTATGCTTAGCACGTCGTTTGGTAGAAATGCACGTGCGCGTTCTGCCAAAAGCACCATTTGCATGCACATCTTGTGGTATTGCAGAAAACTTCATCCGCGTCTACCAAAAGATGCATGTGCATGCTTAAAAACGCGTTTTTCGCACAAATCCGTGCGCGGGTGCTAAAAAGAGCAGCATCGGCATGCTTAGCACGTCGTTTGGTAGAACTCCACGTGCGCGTTCTGCCAAAAGCACCATTTGCATGCACATCATGTGGGTTTTGCAGAAAACTTCATCCGCGTCTACCAAAAGATGCATGTGCATGCTTAAAACGCGTTATCGCACAAATCCGTGCGCGGGTGCTAAAAAGAGGCAGCATCGGCATGCTTAGCACGTCGTTTGGTAGAAAATCCACGTGCGCGTTCTGCCAAAAGCACCATTTGCATGCACATCTTCTGTTTTGCAGAAAACTTCATCCGCGTCTACCAAAAGATGCATGTGCGTGCTTAAAACGCGTTTTCGCACAAATCCGTGCGCGGGTGCTAAAAAGAGCCGCATCGGGCATGCTTAGCACCGTCGTTTGGTAGAAATTCACGTCCGCGTTCTGCCGAAAGCACCATTTGCATGCACATCTTGTGGTTTTGCAGAAAACTTCATCCGCGTCTACCAAAAGATGCATGTGCATGCTTAAAACGCGTTTTCGCACAAATCCGTGCGCGGGTGCTAAAAAGAGCAGCATCGGCATGCTTAGCACGTCGTTTGGTAGAAATCCACGTGCGCGTTCTGCCGAAAGCACCATTTGCATGCACATCTTGTGGTTTTGCAGAAAACTTCATCCGCGTCTACCAAAAGATGCATGTGCATGCTTAAAACGCGTTTTCGCACAAATCCGTGCGCGGGTGCTAAAAAGAGCAGCATCGGCATGCTTAGCACGTCGTTTCGTAGAAATCCACGTGCGCGTTCTGCCAAAAGCACCATTTGCATGCACATCTTGTGGTTTTGCAGAAAACTTCATCCGCGTCTACCAAAAGATGCATGTGCATGCTTAAAACGCGTTTTTCGCACAAATCCGTGCGCGGGTGCTGAAAAGAGCAGCATCGGCATGCTTAGCACGTCGTTTGGTAGAAATCCACGTGCGCGTTCTGCCGAAAGCACCATTTGCATGCACATCTTGTGGTTTTGCAGAAAACTTCATCCGCGTCTACCATCTGTCTCGCGTGTGTATCTCTCTCTTATAAAACGCGTTTTCGCACAAATCCGTGCGCGGGTGCTGAAAAGAGCAGCATCGGCATGCTTAGCACGTCGTTTGGTAGAAATCCACGTGCGCGTTCTGCCAAAAGCACCATTTTGCATGCACATCTTGGTGGTTTTGCAGAAAACTTCATCACGCGTCTACCAAAAAGATGCATGTGCATGCTTAAAACGTGTTTTCGCACAAATCCGTGCGCGGGTGCTGAAAAGAGCAGCATCGGCATGCTTAGCACGTCGTTTGGTAGAAATCCACGTGCGCGTTCTGCCGAAAGCACCATTTGCATGCACATCTTGTGGTTTTGTGCAGAAAACTTCATCCGCGTCTACCAAAAGATGCATGTGCATGCTTAAAACGCGTTTCCGCACAAATCCGTGCGCGGGGTGCTAAAAAGAGTAGCATCGGCATGCTTAGCACGTCGTTTGGTTAGAAATCCACGTGCGCGTTCCTGCCGAAAGCACCATTTGCATGCACATCTTGTGGTTTTGCAGAAAACTTCATCCGCGTCTACCAAAGATGCATGTGCATGCTTAAAACGCGTTTTCCGCACAAATCCGTGCGCGGGTGCTAAAAAGAGCAGCATCGGTATGCTTAGCACGTCGTTTGGTAGAAATGCACGTGCGCGTTCTGCCAAAAGCACCATTGCATGCACATCTTGTGGTATTGCAGAAAACTTCATCCGCGTCTACCAAAAGATGCATGTGCATGCTTAAAAACGCGTTTTCGCACAAATCCGTGCGCGGGTGCTAAAAAGAGCAGCATCGGCATGCTTAGCACGTCGTTTGGTAGAACTGCACGTGCGCGTTCTGCCAAAAGCACCATTTGCATGCACATCTTGTGGTTTTGCAGAAAACTTCATCCGCGTCTACCAAAAGATGCATGTGCATGCTTAAAACGCGTTTTCGCACAAATCCGTGCGCGGGTGCTAAAAAGAGCAGCATCGGCATGCTTAGCACGTCGTTTGGTAGAAATCCACGTGCGCGTTCTGCCGAAAGCACCATTTGCATGCACATCTTGTGGTTTTGCAGAAAACTTCATCCCGTCTACCAAAGATGCATGTGCATGCTTAAAACGCGTTTTCGCACAAATCCGTGCGCGGGTGCTAAAAAGAGCAGCATCGGCATGCTTAGCACGTCGTTTCGTAGAAATCCACGTGCGCGTTCTGCCAAAAGCACCATTTGCATGCACATCTTGTGGTTTTTGCAGAAAACTTCATCCGCGTCTACCAAAAGATGCATGTGCATGTTTAAAACGCGTTTTCGCACAAATCCGTGCGCGGGTGCTGAAAAGAGCAGCATCGCATGCTTAGCACGTCGTTTGGTAGAAATCCACGTGCGCGTTCTGCCGAAAGCACCATTTGCATGCACATGTTGTGGTTTTGCAGAAAACTTCATCCGCGTCTACCAAAAGATGCATGTGCATGCTTAAAAACGCGTTTCCGCACAAATCCGTGCGCGGGTGCTAAAAAGAGCCGCATCGGCATGCTTAGCACGTCGTTTGGTAGAAATTCACGTGCGCGTTCTGCCGAAAGCACCATTTGCATGCACATCTTGTGGTTTTGTAGAAAACTTCATCCGCGTCTACCAAAAGATGCATGTGTATGCTTAAAAACGCGTTTTCGCACAAATCCGTGCGCGGGTGCTAAAAAGAGCAGCATCGGCATGCTTAGCACGTCGTTTGGTAGAAATCCACGTGCGCGTTCTGCCGAAAGCACCATTTGCATGCACATCTTGTGGTTTTGCAGAAAACTTCATCCGCGTCTACCAAAAGATGCATGTGCATGCTTAAAACGCGTTTTCCGCACAAATCCGTGCGCGGGGTGCTAAAAAGAGCAGCATCGGCATGCTTAGCACGTCGTTTCGTAGAAATCCACGTGCGCGTTCTGCCAAAAGCACCATTTGCATGCACATCTTGTGGTTTATGCAGAAAACTTCATCCGCGTCTACCAAAAGATGCATGTGCATGCTTAAAACGACGTTTTCGCACAAATCCGTGCGCGGGGTGCTGAAAAGAGCAGCATCGGCATGCTTAGCACGTCGTTTGGTAGAAATCCACGTGCGCGTTCTGCCGAAAGCACCATTTGCATGCACATCTTGTGGTTTTGCAGAAAACTTTATCCGCGTCTACCAAAAGATGCATGTGCATGCTTAAAACGCGTTTCCGCACAAATCCGTGCGCGGGTGCTAAAAAGAGCAGCATCGGCATGCTTAGCACGTCCGTTTGGTAGAAATCCACGTGCGCGTTCTGCCAAAAGCACCATTTGCATGCACATCTTGTGGTTTTGCAGAAAACTTCATCCGCGTCTACCAAAAGATGCATGTGCATGCTTAAAACGCGTTTTTCGCACAAATCCGTTGCGCGGGTGCTAAAAAGAGCAGCATCGGCATGCTTAGCACGTCGTTTGGTAGAAATCCACGTGGCGCGTTCTGCCAAAAGCACCATTTGCATGCACATCTTTCTGGTTTTGCAGAAAACTTCATCCGCGTCTACCAAAAGATGCATGTGCGTGCTTAAAACGCGTTTCGCACAAATCCGTGCGCGGGTGCTAAAAAGAGCAGCATCGGCATGCTTAGCAGTCGTCGTTTGGTAGAAATCCACGTGCGCGTTCTGCCAAAAGCACCATTTGCATGCACATCTTGTGGTTTTGCAGAAACATCATCCGCGTCTACCAAAAGATGCATGTGCATGCTTAAAACGCGTTTTCGCACAAATCCGTGCGCGGGTGCTAAAAAGAGCAGCATCGGCATGCTTAGCACGTCGTTTGGTAGAAATCCACGTGCGCGTTCTGCCAAAAGCACCATTTGCATGCACATCTTGTGGTTTTGCAGAAAACTTCATCCGCGTCTACAAAATATGCATGTGCATGCTTAAAACGCGTTTTCGCACAAATCCGTGCGCGGGTGCTAAAATGAGCAGCATCGGCATGCTTAGCAAGTCGTTTGGTAGAAATCCACGTGCGCGTTCTGCCGAAAGCACCATTTGCATGCACATCTTGTGGTTTTGCAGAAAACTTCATCCGCGTCTACCAAAAGATGCATGTGCATGCTTAAAACGCGTTTTCGAACAAATCCGTGCGCGGGTGCTAAAAAGAGCAGCATCGGCATGCTTAGCACGTCGTTTGGTAGAAATTCACGTGCGCGTTCTGCCAAAAGCACCATTTGCATGCACATCTTGTGGTTTTGCAGAAACTTCATCCGCGTCTACCAAAAGATGCATGTGCATGCTTAAAACGCGTTTTCGCACAAATCCGTGCGCGGGTGCTAAAAAGAGCAGCATCGGCATGCTTAGCACGTCGTTTGGTAGAAATTCACGTGGCGCGTTCTGCCAAAAGCGCCATTTGCATGCACATCTTGTGGTTTTGCAGAAAACTTCATCCGCGTCTACCAAAAGATGCATGTGCATGCTTAAAACGCGTTTTCGCACAAATCCGTGCGCGGGTGCTCAAAAGAGCAGCATCGGCATGCTTAGCACGTCGTTTGGTAGAAAATCCACGTGCGCGTTCTGCCAAAAGCACCATTTGCATGCACATCTTGTGGTTTTGCAGAGAAACTTCATCCGCGTCTACCAAAATATGCATGTGCATGCTTAAAACGCGTTTTCGCACAAATCCGTGCGCGGGTGCTAAAAAGAGCAGCATCGGCATGCTTAGCAAGTCGTTTGGTAGAAATCCACGTGCGCGTTCTGCCGAAAGCACCATTTGCATGCACATCTTGTGGTTTTGCAGAAAACATCATCCGCGTCTACCAAAAGATGCATGTGCATGCTTAAAACGCGTTTTCGAACAAATCCGTGCGCGGGTGCTAAAAAGAGCAGCATCGGCATGCTTAGCACGTCGTTTGGAAAGAAATTCACGTGCGCGTTCTGCCAAAAGCACCATTTGCATGCACATCTTGTGGTTTTGCAGAAAACTTCATCCGCGTCTACCAAAAGGTGCATGTGCATGCTTTAAAACGCGTTTTCGCACAAATCCGTGCGCGGGAGCTAAAAAGAGCAGCATCGGCATGCTTAGCACGTCGTTTGGTAGAAATTCACGTGCGCGTTCTGCCAAAAGCGCCATTTGCATGCACATCTTGTGGTTTTGCAGAAAACTTCATCCGCGTCTACCAAAAGATGCATGTGCATGCTTAAAAACGCGTTTTCGCACAAATCCGTGCGCGGGTGCTCAAAAGAGCAGCATCGGCATGCTTAGCACGTCTTTTTTGGTAGAAATCCACGTGCGCGTTCTGCCAAAAGCACCATTTGCATGCACATCTTGTGGTTTTGCAGAAAACTTCATCCGCGTGTACCAAAAGATGCATGTGCATGCTTAAAACGCGTTTTCGCACAAATCCGTGCGCGGGTGCTAAAAAGAGCAGCATCGGCATGCTTAGCACGTCGTTTGGTAGAAATCCACGTGCGCGTTCTGCCGAAAGCACCATTTGCATGCACATCTTGTGGTTTTGCAGAAAACTTCATCCGCGTCTACCAAAAGATGCATGTGCATGCTTAAAACGCGTTTTCGCACAAATCCGTGCGCGGGTGCTAAAAAGAGCAGCATCGGCATGCTTAGCACGTCGTTTGGTAGAAATCCACGTGCGCATTCTGCCAAAAGCACCATTTGCATGCATATATTGTGGTTTTGCAGAAAACTTCATCCGCGTCTACCAAAAGATGCATGTGCATGCTTAAAACGCGTTTTCCGCACAAAACCGTGCGCGGGTGCTAAAAAAGAGCAGCATCGGCATGCTTAGCACGTCGTTTGGTAGAAATCCACGTGCGCGTTCTGCCAAAAGCACCATTTGCATGCAAATCTTGTGGTTTTGCAGAAAACTTCATCCGCGTCTACCAAAAGATGCATGTGCACGCTTAAAACGCGTTTTCGCACAAATCCGTGCGCGGGTGCTAAAAAGAGCAGCATCGGCATGCTTAGCACGTCGTTTGGTAGAAATCCACGTGCGCCTTCTGCCAAAAGCACCATTTGAATGCACATCTTGTGGTTTTTGCCGAAAACTTCACCCGCGTCTACCAAAAGATGCATGTGCATGCTTAAAACGCGTTTTCGCACAAAGTCGTGCGCGGGTGCTAAAAAGAGCAGCATCGGCATGCTTAGCACGTCGTTTGGTAGAAATCCACTTGCGCGTTCTGCCAAAAGCACCATTTGCATGCACATCTTGTGGTTTTGCAGAAAACTTCATCCGCGTCTACCAAAAGATGCATGTGCACGCCTAAAACGGGTTTTCGCACAAATCCGTGCGCGGGTGCTAAAAAGAGCAGCATCAGCATGCTTAGCACGTCGTTTGGTAGAAATCCACGTGCGCGTTCCGCCAAAAGCACCATTTGCATGCACATCTTCTGGTTTTGCAGAAAACTTCATCCGCGTCTACCAAAAGATGCATGTGCATGCTTAAAACGCGTTTTCGCACAAATCCGTGCGCGGGGGCTAAAAAGAGCAGCATCGGCATGCTTAGCACGTCGTTTGGTAGAAATCCACGTGCGCGTTCTGCCAAAAGCACCATTTGCATGCACATCTTGTGGTTTTGCAGAAAACTTCATCCGCGTCTACCAAAAGATGCATGTGCATGCTTAAAACGCGTTTTCGCACAAATCCGTGCGCGGGTGCTAAAAAGAGCAGCATCGGCATGCTTAGCACGTCGTTTCGTAGAAATCCACGTGCGCGTTCTGCCAAAAGCACCATTTGCATGCACATCTTGTGGTTTTGCAGAAAACTTCATCCGCGTCTACCAAAAGATGCATGTGCATGCTTAAAACGCGTTTTCGCACAAATCCGTGCGCGGGTGCTAAAAAGAGCAGCATCGGCATGCTTAGCACGTCGTTTGGTAGAAATCCACGTGCGTGTTGTGCCAAAAGCACCATTTGCATGCACATCTTGTGGTTTTGCAGAAAACTCCATCCGCGTCTACCAAAAGATGCATGTGCATGCTTAAAACGCGTTTTCGCACAAATCCGTGCGCGGGTGCTAAAAAGAGCAGCATCGACATGCTTAGCACGTCGTTTGGTAGAAATCCACGTGCGCGTTCTGCCAAAAGCACCATTTGCATGCACATCTTGTGGTTTTACAGAAAACTTCATCCGCGTCTACCAAAAGATGCATGTGCATGCTTAAAACGCGTTTTCGCACAAATCCGTTCGCGGGTGCTAAAAAGAGCAGCATCGGCATGCTTAGCACGTCGTTTGGTAGAAATCCACGTGCGCGTTCTGCCAAAAGCACCATTTGCATGCACATCTTGTGGTTTTGCAGAAAACTTCATCCGCGTCTACCAAAAGATGCATGTGCATGCTTAAAACGCGTTTTCGCACAAATCCGTGCGCGGGTGCTAAAAAGAGCAGCATCGACATGCTTAGCACGTCGTTTGGTAGAAATCCACGTGCGCGTTCTGCCAAAAGCACCATTTGCATGCACATCTTGTGGTTTTACAGAAAACTTCATCCGCGTCTACCAAAAGATGCATGTGCATGCTTAAAACGCGTTTTCGCACAAATCCGTTCGCGGGTGCTAAAAAGAGCAGCATCGGCATGCTTAGCACGTCGTTTGGTAGAAATCCACGTGCGCGTTCTGCCAAAAGCACCATTTGCATGCACATCTTGTGGTTTTGCAGAAAACTTCATCCGCGTCTACCAAAAGATGCATGTGCATGCTTAAAACGCGTTTTCGCACAAATCCGTGCGCCGGTGCTAAAAAGAGCAGCATCGGCATGCTTAGCACGTCGTTTGGTAGAAATCCACGTGCGCGTTCTGCCAAAAGCAGCATTTGCATGCACATCTTGTGGTTTTGCAGAAAACTTCATCCGCGTCTACCAAAAGATGCATGTGCATGCTTAAAACGCGTTTTCGCACAAATCCGTGCGCGGGTGCTAAAAAGAGCAGCATCGACATGCTTAGCACGTCGTTTGGTAGAAATCCACGTGCGCGTTCTGCCAAAAGCACCATTTGCATGCACATCTTGTGGTTTTGCAGAAAACTTCATCCGCGTCTACCAAAAAATGCATGTGCATGCTTAAAACGCGTTTTCGCACAAATCCGTGCGCGGGTGCTAAAAAGAGCAGCATCGGCATGCTTAGCACGCCGTTTGGTAGAAATCCACGTGCGCGTTCTGCCAAAAGCACCATTTGCATGCACATCTTGTGGTTTTGCAGAAAACTTCATCCGCGTCTACCAAAAGATGCATGTGCATGCTTAAAACGCGTTTTCGCACAAATCCTTGCGCGGGTGCTAAAAAGAGCAGCATCGGCATGCTTAGCACGTCGTTTGGTAGAAATCCACGTGCGCGTTCTGCCAAAAGCACCATTTGCATGCACATCTTGTGGTTTTGCAGAAAACTTCATCCGCGTCTACCAAAAGATGCATGTGCATGCTTAAAACGCGTTTTCGCACAAATCCGTGCGCGGGTGCTAAAAAGAGCAGCATCGGCATGCTTAGCACGTCGTTTGGTAGAAATCCACGTGCGCGTTCTGCCAAAAGCACCATTTGCATGCACATCTTGTGGTTTTGCAGAAAACATCATCCGCGTCTACCAAAAGATGCATGTGCATGCTTAAAACGCGTTTTCGCACAAATCCGTGCGCGGGTGCTAAAAAGAGCAGCATCGGCATGCTTAGCACGTCGTTTGGTAGAAATCCACGTGCGCGTTCTGCCAAAAGCACCATTTGCATGCACATCTTGTGGTTTTGCAGAAAACTTCATCCGCGTCTACCAAAAGATGCATGTGCATGCTTAAAACGCGTTTTCGCACAAATCCGTGCGCGGGTGCTAAAAAGAGCAGCATCGACATGCTTAGCACGTCGTTTGGTAGAAATCCACGTGCGCGTTCTGCCAAAAGCACCATTTGCATGCACATCTTGTGGTTTTACAGAAAACTTCATCCGCGTCTACCAAAAGATGCATGTGCATGCTTAAAACGCGTTTTCGCACAAATCCGTTCGCGGGTGCTAAAAAGAGCAGCATCGGCATGCTTAGCCCGTCGTTTGGTAGAAATCCACGTGCGCGTTCTGCCAAAAGCACCATTTGCATGCACATCTTGTGGTTTTGCAGAAAACTTCATCCGCGTCTACCAAAAGATGCATGTGCATGCTTAAAACGCGTTTTCGCACAAATCCGTGCGCCGGTGCTAAAAAGAGCAGCATCGGCATGCTTAGCACGTCGTTTGGTAGAAATCCACGTGCGCGTTCTGCCAAAAGCACCATTTGCATGCACATCTTGTGGTTTTGCAGAAAACTTCATCCGCGTCTACCAAAAGATGCATGTGCATGCTTAAAACGCGTTTTCGCACAAATCCGTGCGCGGGTGCTAAAAAGAGCAGCATCGGCATGCTTAGCACGTCGTTTGGTAGAAATCCACGTGCGCGTTCTGCCAAAAGCACCATTTGCATGCACATCTTGTGGTTTTGCAGAAAACTTCATCCGCGTCTACCAAAAGATGCATGTGCATGCTTAAAACGCGTTTTCGCACAAATCCGTGCGCGGGGGCTAAAAAGAGCAGCATCGGCATGCTTAGCACGTCGTTTGGTAGAAATCCACGTGCGCGTTCTGCCAAAAGCACCATTTGCATGCACATCTTGTGGTTTTGCAGAAAACTTCATCCGCGTCTACCAAAAGATGCATGTGCATGCTTAAAACGCGTTTTCGCACAAATCCGTGCGCGGGTGCTAAAAAGAGCAGCATCGGCATGCTTAGCACGTCGTTTGGTAGAAATCCACGTGCGCGTTCTGCCAAAAGCACCATTTGCATGCACATCTTGTGGTTTTGCAGAAAACTTCATCTGCGTCTACCAAAAGATGCATGTGCATGCTTAAAACGCGTTTTCGCACAAATCCGTGCGCGGGTGCTAAAAAGAGCAGCATCGGCATGCTTAGCACGTCGTTTGGTAGAAATCCACGTGCGCGTTCTGCCAAAAGCACCATTTGCATGCACATCTTGTGGTTTTGCAGAAAACTTCATCCGCGTCTACCAAAAGATGCATGTGCATGCTTAAAACGCGTTTTCGCACAAATCCGTGCGCGGGTGCTAAAAAGAGCAGCATCGGCATGCTTAGCACGTCGTTTCGTAGAAATCCACGTGCGCGTTCTGCCAAAAGCACCATTTGCATGCACATCTTGTGGTTTTGCAGAAAACTTCATCTGCGTCTACCAAAAGATGCATGTGCATGCTTAAAACGCGTTTTCGCACAAATCCGTGCGCGGGTGCTAAAAAGAGCAGCATCGGCATGCTTAGCACGTCGTTTGGTAGAAATCCACGTGCGCGTTGTGCCAAAAGCACCATTTGCATGCACATCTTGTGGTTTTGCAGAAAACTCCATCCGCGTCTACCAAAAGATGCATGTGCACGCTTAAAACGCGTTTTCGCACAAATCCGTGCGCGGGTGCTAAAAAGAGCAGCATCGACATGCTTAGCACGTCGTTTGGTAGAAATCCACGTGCGCGTTCTGCCAAAAGCACCATTTGCATGCACATCTTGTGGTTTTACAGAAAACTTCATCCGCGTCTACCAAAAGATGCATGTGCATGCTTAAAACGCGTTTTCGCACAAATCCGTTCGCGGGTGCTAAAAAGAGCAGCATCGGCATGCTTAGCACGTCGTTTGGTAGAAATCCACGTGCGCGTTCTGCCAAAAGCACCATTTGCATGCACATCTTGTGGTTTTGCAGAAAACTTCATCCGCGTCTACCAAAAGATGCATGTGCATGCTTAAAACGCGTTTTCGCACAAATCCGTGCGCGGGTGCTAAAAAGAGCAGCATCGACATGCTTAGCACGTCGTTTGGTAGAAATCCACGTGCGCGTTCTGCCAAAAGCACCATTTGCATGCACATCTTGTGGTTTTACAGAAAACTTCATCCGCGTCCACCAAAAGATGCATGTGCATGCTTAAAACGCGTTTTCGCACAAATCCGTTCGCGGGTGCTAAAAAGAGCAGCATCGGCATGCTTAGCACGTCGTTTGGTAGAAATCCACGTGCGCGTTCTGCCAAAAGCACCATTTGCATGCACATCTTGTGGTTTTGCAGAAAACTTCATCCGCGTCTACCAAAAGATGCATGTGCATGCTTAAAACGCGTTTTCGCACAAATCCGTGCGCCGGTGCTAAAAAGAGCAGCATCGGCATGCTTAGCACGTCGTTTGGTAGAAATCCACGTGCGCGTTCTGCCAAAAGCACCATTTGCATGCACATCTTGTGGTTTTGCAGAAAACTTCATCCGCGTCTACCAAAAGATGCATGTGCATGCTTAAAACGCGTTTTCGCACAAATCCGTGCGCGGGTGCTAAAAAGAGCAGCATCGACATGCTTAGCACGTCGTTTGGTAGAAATCCACGTGCGCGTTCTGCCAAAAGCACCATTTGCATGCACATCTTGTGGTTTTGCAGAAAACTTCATCCGCGTCTACCAAAAGATGCATGTGCATGCTTAAAACGCGTTTTCGCACAAATCCGTGCGCGGGTGCTAAAAAGAGCAGCATCGGGATGCTTAGCACGTCGTTTGGTAGAAATCCACGTGCGCGTTCTGCCAAAAGCACCATTTGCATGCACATCTTGTGGTTTTGCAGAAAACTTCATCCGCGTCTACCAAAAGATGCATGTGCATGCTTAAAACGCGTTTTCGCACAAATCCGTGCGCGGCGGCTAAAAAGAGCAGCATCGGCATGCTTAGCACGTCGTTTGGTAGAAATCCACGTGCGCGTTCTGCCAAAAGCACCATTTGCATGCACATCTTGTGGTTTTGCGGAAAACTTCATCCGCGTCTACCAAAAGATGCATGTGCATGCTTAAAACGCGTTTTCGCACAAATCCGTGCGCGGGTGCTAAAAAGAGCAGCATCGGCATGCTTAGCACGTCGTTTGGTAGAAATCCACGTGCGCGTTCTGCCAAAAGCACCATTTGCATGCACATCTTGTGGTTTTGCAGAAAACTTCATCTGCGTCTACCAAAAGATGCATGTGCATGCTTAAAACGCGTTTTCGCACAAATCCGTGCGCGGGTGCTAAAAAGAGCAGCATCGGCATGCTTAGCACGTCGTTTGGTAGAACTCCACGTGCGCGTTCTGCCAAAAGCACCATTTGCATGCACATCTTGTGGTTTTGCAGAAAACTTCATCCGCGTCTACCAAAAGATGCATGTGCATGCTTAAAACGCGTTTTCGCACAAATCCGTGCGCGGGTGCTAAAAAGAGCAGCATCGGCATGCTTAGCACGTCGTTTCGTAGAAATCCACGTGCGCGTTCTGCCAAAAGCACCATTTGCATGCACATCTTGTGGTTTTGCAGAAAACTTCATCCGCGTCTACCAAAAGATGCATGTGCATGCTTAAAACGCGTTTTCGCACAAATCCGTGCGCGGGTGCTAAAAAGAGCAGCATCGGCATGCTTAGCACGTCGTTTGGTAGAAATCCACGTGCGCGTTGTGCCAAAAGCACCATTTGCATGCACATCTTGTGGTTTTGCAGAAAACTCCATCCGCGTCTACCAAAAGATGCATGTGCACGCTTAAAACGCGTTTTCGCACAAATCCGTGCGCGGGTGCTAAAAAGAGCAGCATCGACATGCTTAGCACGTCGTTTGGTAGAAATCCACGTGCGCGTTCTGCCAAAAGCACCATTTGCATGCACATCTTGTGGTTTTACAGAAAACTTCATCCGCGTCTACCAAAAGATGCATGTGCATGCTTAAAACGCGTTTTCGCACAAATCCGTTCGCGGGTGCTAAAAAGAGCAGCATCGGCATGCTTAGCACGTCGTTTGGTAGAAATCCACGTGCGCGTTCTGCCAAAAGCACCATTTGCATGCACATATTGTGGTTTTGCAGAAAACTTCATCCGCGTCTACCAAAAGATGCATGTGCATGCTTAAAACGCGTTTTCGCACAAATCCGTGCGCGGGTGCTAAAAAGAGCAGCATCGACATGCTTAGCACGTCGTTTGGTAGAAATCCACGTGCGCGTTCTGCCAAAAGCACCATTTGCATGCACATCTTGTGGTTTTACAGAAAACTTCATCCGCGTCTACCAAAAGATGCATGTGCATGCTTAAAACGCGTTTTCGCACAAATCCGTTCGCGGGTGCTAAAAAGAGCAGCATCGGCATGCTTAGCACGTCGTTTGGTAGAAATCCACGTGCGCGTTCTGCCAAAAGCACCATTTGCTTGCACATCTTGTGGTTTTGTAGAAAACTTCATCCGCGTCTACCAAAAGATGCATGTGCATGCTTAAAACGCGTTTTCGCACAAATCCGTGCGCCGGTGCTAAAAAGAGCAGCATCGGCATGCTTAGCACGTCGTTTGGTAGAAATCCACGTGCGCGTTCTGCCAAAAGCACCATTTGCATGCACATCTTGTGGTTTTGCAGAAAACTTCATCCGCGTCTACCAAAAGATGCATGTGCATGCTTAAAACGCGTTTCGCACAAATCCGTGCGCGGGTGCTAAAAAGAGCAGCATCGACATGCTTAGCACGTCGTTTGGTAGAAATCCACGTGCGCGTTCTGCCAAAAGCGCCATTTGCATGCACATCTTGTGGTTTTGCAGAAAACTTCATCCGTGTCTACCAAAAAATGCATGTGCATGCTTAAAACGCGTTTTCGCACAAATCCGTGCGCGGGTGCTAAAAAGAGCAGCATCGGCATGCTTAGCACGCCGTTTGGTAGAAATCCACGTGCGCGTTCTGCCAAAAGCACCATTTGCATGCACATCTTGTGGTTTTGCAGAAAACTTCATCCGCGTCTACCAAAAGATGCATGTGCATGCTTAAAACGCGTTTTCGCACAAATCCTTGCGCGGGTGCTAAAAAGAGCAGCATCGGCATGCTTAGCACGTCGTTTGGTAGAAATCCACGTGCGCGTTCTGCCAAAAGCACCATTTGCATGCACATCTTGTGGTTTTGCAGAAAACTTCATCCGCGTCTACCAAAAGATGCATGTGCATGCTTAAAACGCGTTTTCGCACAAATCCGTGCGCGGGTGCTAAAAAGAGCAGCATCGGCATGCTTAGCACGTCGTTTGGTAGAAATCCACGTGCGCGTTCTGCCAAAAGCACCATTTGCATGCACATCTTGTGGTTTTGCAGAAAACATCATCCGCGTCTACCAAAAGATGCATGTGCATGCTTAAAAGGCGTTTTCGCACAAATCCGTGCGCGGGTGCTAAAAAGAGCAGCATCGGCATGCTTAGCACGTCGTTTGGTAGAAATCCACGTGCGCGTTCTGCCAAAAGCACCATTTGCATGCACATCTTGTGGTTTTGCAGAAAACTTCATCCGCGTCTACCAAAAGATGCATGTGCATGCTTAAAAGGCGTTTTCGCACAAATCCGTGCGCGGGTGCTAAAAAGAGCAGCATCGACATGCTTAGCACGTCGTTTGGTAGAAATCCACGTGCGCGTTCTGCCAAAAGCACCATTTGCATGCACATCTTGTGGTTTTACAGAAAACTTCATCCGCGTCTACCAAAAGATGCATGTGCATGCTTAAAACGCGTTTTCGCACAAATCCGTTCGCGGGTGCTAAAAAGAGCAGCATCGGCATGCTTAGCACGTCGTTTGGTAGAAATCCACGTGCGCGTTCTGCCAAAAGCACCATTTGCATGCACATCTTGTGGTTTTGCAGAAAACTTCATCCGCGTCTACCAAAAGATGCATGTGCATGCTTAAAACGCGTTTTCGCACAAATCCGTGCGCCGGTGCTAAAAAGAGCAGCATCGGCATGCTTAGCACGTCGTTTGGTAGAAATCCACGTGCGCGTTCTGCCAAAAGCACCATTTGCATGCACATCTTGTGGTTTTGCAGAAAACTTCATCCGCGTCCACCAAAAGATGCATGTGCATGCTTAAAACGCGTTTTCGCACAAATCCGTGCGCGGGTGCTAAAAAGAGCAGCATCGGCATGCTTAGCACGTCGTTTGGTAGAAATCCACGTGCGCGTTCTGCCAAAAGCACCATTTGCATGCACATCTTGTGGTTTTGCAGAAAACTTCATCCGCGTCTACCAAAAGATGCATGTGCATGCTTAAAACGCGTTTTCGCACAAATCCGTGCGCGGGTGCTAAAAAGAGCAGCATCGGCATGCTTAGCACGTCGTTTGGTAGAAATTCACGTGCGCGTTCTGCCGAAAGCACCATTTGCGTGCACATCTTGTGGTTTTGCAGAAAACTTCATCCGCGTCTACCAAAAGATGCATGTGCATGCTTAAAACGCGTTTTCGCACAAATCCGTGCGCGGGTGCTAAAAAGAGCAGCATCGGCATGCTCAGCACGTCGTTTGGTAGAAATCCACGTGCGCGTTTTGCCAAAAGCACCATTTGCATGCACATCTTGTGGTTTTGCAGAAAACTTCATCCGCGTCTACCAAAAGATGCATGTGCATGCTTAAAACGCGTTTTCGCACAAATCCGTGCGCGGGTGCTAAAAAGAGCAGCATCGGCATGCTTAGCACGTCGTTTGGTAGAAATCCACGTGCGCGTTCTGCCGAAAGCACCATTTGCATGCACATATTGTGGTTTTGCAGAAAACTTCATCCGCGTCTACCAAAAGATGCATGTGCATGCTTAAAACGTGTTTTCGCACAAATCCGTGCGCGGGTGCTAAAAAGAGCAGCATCGGCATGCTTAGCACGTCGTTTGGTAGAAATCCACGTGCGCGTTCTGCCAAAAGCACCATTTGCATGCACATCTTGTGGTTTTGCAGAAAACTTCATCCGCGTCTACCAAAAGATGCATGTGCATGCTTAAAACGCGTTTTCGCACAAATCCGTGCGCGGGTGCTAAAAAGAGCAGCATCGGCATGCTTAGCACGTCGTTTGGTAGAAATCCACGTGCGCGTTCTGCCAAAAGCACCATTTGCATGCACATCTTGTGGTTTTGCAGAAAACTTCATCCGCGTCTACCAAAAGATGCATGTGCATGCTTAAAACGCGTTTTCGCACAAATCCGTGCGCGGGTGCTAAAAAGAGCAGCATCGGCATGCTTAGCACGTCGTTTGGTAGAAATCCACGTGCGCGTTCTGCCAAAAGCACCATTTGCATGCACATCTTGTGGTTTTGCAGAAAACTTCATCCGCGTCTACCAAAAGATGCATGTGCATGCTTAAAACGCGTTTTCGCACAAATCCGTGCGCGGGTGCTAAAAAGAGCAGCATCGGCATGCTTAGCACGTCGTTTGGTAGAAATCCACGTGCGCGTTCTGCCAAAAGCACCATTTGCATGCACATCTTGTGGTTTTGCAGAAAACTTCATCCGCGTCTACCAAAAAATGCATGTGCATGCTTAAAACGCGTTTTCGCACAAATCCGTGTGCGGGTGCTAAAAAGAGCAGCATCGGCATGCTTAGCACGTCGTTTGGTAGAAATCCACGTGCGCGTTCTGCCAAAAGCACCATTTGCATGCACATCTTGTGGTTTTGCAGAAACCTTCATCCGCGTCTACCAAAAGATGCATGTGCATGCTTAAAACGCGTTTTCGCACAAATCCGTGCGCCGGTGCTAAAAAGAGCAGCATCGGCATGCTTAGCACGTCGTTTGGTAGAAATCCACGTGCGCGTTCTGCCAAAAGCACCATTTGCATGCACATCTTGTGGTTTTGCAGAAAACTTCATCCGCGTCTACCAAAAGATGCATGTGCATGCTTAAAACGCGTTTTCGCACAAATCCGTGCGCGGGTGCTAAAAAGAGCAGCATCGGCATGCTTAGCACGTCGTTTGGTAGAAATCCACGTGCGCGTTCTGCCGAAAGCACCATTTGCATGCACATATTGTGGTTTTGCAGAAAACTTCATCCGCGTCTACCAAAAGATGCATGTGCATGCTTAAAACGCGTTTTCGCACAAATCCTTGCGCGGGTGCTAAAAAGAGCAGCATCGGCATGCTTAGCACGTCGTTTGGTAGAAATCCACGTGCGCGTTCTGCCAAAAGCACCATTTGCATGCACATCTTGTGGTTTTGCAGAAAACTTCATCCGCGTCTACCAAAAGATGCATGTGCATGCTTAAAACGTGTTTTCGCACAAATCCGTGCGCGGGTGCTAAAAAGAGCAGCATCGGCATGCTTAGCACGTCGTTTGGTAGAAATACACGTGCGCGTTCTGCCAAAAGCACCATTTGCATGCACATCTTGTGGTTTTGCAGAAAACTTCATCCGCGTCTACCAAAAGATGCATGTGCATGCTTAAAACGCGTTTTCGCACAAATCCGTGCGCGGGTGCTAAAAAGAGCAGCATCGGCATGCTTAGCACGTCGTTTGGTAGAAATCCACGTGCGCGTTCTGCCAAAAGCACCATTTGCATGCACATCTTGTGGTTTTGCAGAAAACTTCATCCGCGTCTACCAAAAGATGCATGTGCATGCTTAAAACGCGTTTTCGCACAAATCCGTGCGCGGGTGCTAAAAAGAGCAGCATCGGCATGCTTAGCACGTCGTTTGGTAGAAATCCACGTGCGCGTTCTGCCAAAAGCACCATTTGCATGCACATCTTGTGGTTTTGCAGAAAACTTCATCCGCGTCTACCAAAAGATGCATGTGCATGCTTAAAACGCGTTTTCGCACAAATCCGTGTGCGGGTGCTAAAAAGAGCAGCATCGGCATGCTTAGCACGTCGTTTGGTAGAAATCCACGTGCGCGTTCTGCCAAAAGCACCATTTGCATGCACATCTTGTGGTTTTGCAGAAAACTTCATCCGCGTCTACCAAAAGATGCATGTGCATGCTTAAAACGCGTTTTCGCACAAATCCGTGTGCGGGTGTTAAACAGAGCAGTATCGGCATGCTTAGCACGTCGTTTGGTAAAAATCCACGTGCGCGTTCTGCCAAAAGCACCATTTGCATGCACATCTTGTGGTTTTGCAGAAAACTTCATCCGCGTCTACCAAAAAGATGCATGTGCATGCTTAAAACGCGTTTTCGCACAAATCCGTGCGCGGGTGCTAAAAAGAGCAGCATCTGCATGCTTAGCACGTCGTTTGGTAGAAATCCACCTGCGCGTTCTGCCAAAAGCACCATTTGCATGCACATCTTTTGGTTTTGCAGAAAACTTCATCCGCGTCTACCAAAAGATGCATGTGCATGCTTAAAACGCGTTTTCGCAAAAATCCGTGCGCGGGTGCTAAAAAGAGCAGCATCGGCATGCTTAGCACGTCGTTTGGTAGAAATCCACGTGCGCGTTCTGCCAAAAGCACCATTTGCATGCACATCTTGTGGTTTTGCAGAAAAGTTCATCCGCGTCTACCAAAAGATGCATGTGCATGCTTAAAACGCGCTTTCGCACAAATCCGTGCGCGGGTGCTAAAAAGAGCAGCATCGGCATGCTTAGCACGTCGTTTGGTAGAAATCCACGTGCGCGTTCTGCCAAAAGCACCATTTGCATGCACATCTTGTGGTTTTGCAGAAAACTTCATCCGCGTCTACCAAAAGATGCATGTGCATGCTTAAAACGTGTTTTCGCACAAATCCGTGCGCGGGTGCTAAAAAGAGCAGCATCGGCATGCTTAGCACGTCGTTTGGTAGAAATACACGTGCGCGTTCTGCCAAAAGCACCATTTGCATGCACATCTTGTGGTTTTGCAGAAAACTTCATCCGCGTCTACCAAAAGATGCATGTGCATGCTTAAAACGCGTTTTCGCACAAATCCGTGCGCGGGTGCTAAAAAGAGCAGCATCGGCATGCTTAGCACGTCGTTTGGTAGAAATCCACGTGCGCGTTCTGCCAAAAGCACCATTTGCATGCACATCTTGTGGTTTTGCAGAAAACTTCATCCGCGTCTACCAAAAGATGCATGTGCATGCTTAAAACGCGTTTTCGCACAAATCCGTGCGCGGGTGCTAAAAAGAGCAGCATCGGCATGCTTTGCACGTCGTTTGGTAGAAATCCACGTGCGCGTTCTGCCAAAAGCACCATTTGCATGCACATCTTGTGTTTTTGCAGAAAACTTCATCCGCGTCTACCAAAAGATGCATGTGCATGCTTAAAACGCGTTTTCGCACGAATCCGTGTGCGGGTGCTAAAAAGAGCAGCATCGGCATGCTTAGCACGTCGTTTGGTAGAAATCCACGTGCGCGTTCTGCCAAAAGCACCATTTGCATGCACATCTTGTGGTTTTGCAGAAAACTTCATCCGCGTCTACCAAAAGATGCATGTGCATGCTTAAAACGCGTTTTCGCACAAATCCGTGCGCGGGTGCTAAAAAGAGCAGCATCGGCATGCTTAGCACGTCGTTTGGTAGAAATCCACGTGCGCGTTCTGCCAAAAGCACCATTTGCATGCACATCTTGTGGTTTTGCAGAAAACTTCATCCGCGTCTACCAAAAGATGCATGTGCATGCTTAAAACGCGTTTTCGCACAAATCCGTGCGCGGGTGCTAAAAAGAGCAGCATCGGCATACTTAGCACGTCGTTTGGTAGAAATCCACGTGCGCGTTCTGCCAAAAGCACCATTTGCATGCACATCTTGTGGTTTTGCAGAAAACTTCATCCGCGTCTACCAAAAGATGCATGTGCATGCTTAAAACGCGTTTTCGCACAATTCCGTGCGCGGGTGCTAAAAAGAGCAGCATCGGCATGCTTAGCACGTCGTTTGGTAGAAATCCACGTGCGCGTTCTGCCAAAAGCACCATTTGCATGCACATCTTGTGGTTTTGCAGAAAACTTCATCCGCGTCTACCAAAAGATGCATGTGCATGCTTAAAACGCGTTTTCGCACAAATCCGTGCGCGGGTGCTAAAAAGAGCAGCATCGGCATGCTTAGCACGTCGTTTGGTACAAATCCACGTGCGCGTTCTGCCAAAAGCACCATTTGCATGTACATCTTGTGGTTTTGCAGAAAACTTCATCCGCGTCTACCAAAAGATGCATGTGCATGCTTAAAACGCGTTTTCGCACAAATCCATGCGCGGGTGCTAAAAAGAGCAGCATCGGCATGGTTAGCACGTCGTTTGGTAGAAATCCACGTGCGCGTTCTGCCAAAAGCACCATTTGCATGCACATCTTGAGGTTTTGCAGAAAACTTCATCCGCGTCTACCAAAAGATGCATGTGCATGCTTAAAACGCGTTTTCGCACAAATCCGTGCGTGGGTGCTAAAAAGAGCAGCATCGGCATGCTTAGCACGTCGTTTGGTAGAAATCGACGTGCGCGTTCTGCCAAAAGCACCATTTGCATGCACATCTTGTGGTTTTGCAGAAAACTTCATCCGCGTCTACCAAAAGATGCATGTGCATGCTTAAAACGCGTTTTCGCACAAATCCGTGCGCGGGTGCTAAAAAGAGCAGCATCGGCATGCTTCGCACGTCGTTTGGTAGAAATCCACGTGCGCGTTCTGCAAAAAGCACCATTTGCATGCACATCTTGTGGTTTTGCAGAAAACTTCATCCGCGTCTACCAAAAGATGCATGTGCATGCTTAAAACGCGTTTTCGCACAAATCCATGCGCGGGTGCTAAAAAGAGCAGCATCGGCATGGTTAGCACGTCGTTTGGTAGAAATCCACGTGCGCGTTCTGCCAAAAGCACCATTTGAATGCACATCTTGAGGTTTTGCAGAAAACTTCATCCGCGTCTACCAAAAGATGCATGTGCATGCTTAAAACGCGTTTTCGCACAAATCCGTGTGCGGGTGCTAAAAAGAGCAGCATCGGCATGCTTAGCACGTCGTTTGGTAGAAATCTACGTGCGCGTTCTGCCAAAAGCACCATTTGCATGCACATCTTGTGGGTTTGCAGAAAACTTCATCCGCATCTACCAAAAGATGCATGTGCATGCTTAAAACGCGTTTTCGCACAAATCCGTGCGCGGGTGCTAAAAAGAGCAGCATCGGCATGCTTCGCACGTCGTTTGGTAGAAATCCACGTGCGCGTTCTGCAAAAAGCACCATTTGCATGCACATCTTGTGGTTTTGCAGAAAACTTCATCCGCGTCTACCAAAAGATGCATGTGCATGCTTAAAACGCGTTCTCGCACAAATCCGTGTGCGGGTGCTAAAAAGAGCAGCATCGGCATGCTTAGCACGTCGTTTGGTAGAAATCCACGTGCGCGTTCTGCCAAAAGCACCATTTGCATGCACATCTTGTGGTTTTGCAGAAAAGTTCATCCGCGTCTACCGAAAGATGCATGTGCATGCTTAAAACGCGTTTTCGCACAAATCCGTGCGCGGGTGCTAAAAAGAGCAGCATCGGCATGCTTAGCACGTCGTTTGGTACAAATCCACGTGCGCGTTCTGCCAAAAGCACCATTTGCATGCACATCTTGTGGTTTTGCAGAAAACTTCATCCGCGTCTACCAAAAGATGCATGTGCATGCTTAAAACGCGTTTTCGCACAAATCCGTGCGCGGGTGCTAAAAAGAGCAGCATCGGCATGCTTAGCACGTCGTTTGGTAGAAATCCACGTGCGCGTTCTGCCAAAAGCACCATTTGCATGCACATCTTGTGGTTTTGCAGAAAACTTCATCCGCGTCT